>NC_137975.1:82189964-82254015 GCF_963924665.1 Micromys minutus | reverse complement strand
CAGGGAAGGCAGGATCAGAGCATTTCAAACTGCCATGGCAGGAGTATATAGCAGGGACAGTTCACTTGGAGCAGAACAGAAAGCCAAAAGCATGCTAGAATGAGGAACAGGTACAAACAACCCTCAAAAGCATGTTTCCAGGTCCTCCCTTCTAAATGTTCCACAGTCTTCCATTAACAATACAGCTTGCTAATAACAAGCATTCAAAAGTAGTAACTGATTGAGTGCTTATACTATGTTCTAAGGAAGGCACTCCCAAAGATCAGAAAGTAGGGGAAGCAACCCATGCCTGGAAGGGGCACTCACACTTATAGAAACAAACTTCAGTCTCTTCCAGGAGAAAAATGACCTGTACTAACTTTTCTCATTGCTCTGACAAAAAATACCTGACAAAAATAACTTGAAGTAGAAAAACATTTATTTGCCTCAAACTGTAAGGGGACTGGTCACCATGCAGAAGAAGGTGTGGGATAAAGAACATGAAGCAACAGGTAATATTGTGCCCATAGTCATGAAACAAAGAGAAAATGATGCTAGCACGAAGTTTGCTACTTCCTTTTTCTTTCTTTCTTTCTTTCTTTTAAATTGAACAACTTTATTTTAAAAAACAAAGACAAATGTACAGATTTTAAATATTTTTGCATAAAATTATGCAAGTACATCTTGGTCAGTACTTGATTTTTTATTGAAAAACTTTATTTTAAAAAACAAAAAAACAAAGATAAATGTACAAATTTTAAGCATTTTTGCATAAAAGTATACAAACACATTTTTGTCAGTGCTTGGCATTTTTTTTAAAGGTTTGATAGTGTGCATTAAGATCTTACTACTGACAATAAGCATAAAGTACATGTAAAACAGGATGTAACCCGGAATTAGTCAAAGTTAACTTGGTGTGTAAGATTGAGCACAATGGTTTTTATCCTTTTTTTTTTTTTTTCTTTTCATGAACTTACATAGTCTGTCAGTTGTTTCTGGAATGTTCAGAGCTTTCTGGGGTTAGTATCCAATTATCAGTGACTGCATATAATGTCTATTCTTTTGTGACTGGGTTATCTCACTCAGGATGATATTCATTGATGCAACCATTTTCTTAAAAATTTCATAGGTCATTGATTCTGATAGCTGAGTAGTACTCCGTTGTGTAAATGAACCAAAATTTTTGTATCCATTCATCTACTGAAAGACATCTGCATTCTTTCCAGCTTCTGGCTATTATAAATAGAGCTGCTATGAACATTGTGGTGCATGTGTCTTTGTTGTATGTTGGAGTGTCTCTGGGGTATATGCCCAGAAGTGGAATAACTGGGTCTTCAGGTAGTAGTACTATGTCCAATATTCTGAGGAATTGCCAGACTGATTTCCAGCGTGGTTGTACCAGTTTACAACCCCACCAACAATGGAAAAGTGTTCCTCTTTCTCCACATCCTCACCAGCATCTGCTGTCATCTAAGTTTTTGATCTTGGCCAATCTGACTGGTGTGAGGTAGAATCTCAGAGTTGTTTTGATTTGCATTTCCCTGATGGCTAATGATGTCGAGCACTTCCTTAGATGCTTCTCAGCCATTTGATATTCCTCAATTGAGAACTTTCTGTTTAGCTCTGTACCCCATTTTCTAATAAGGTTGTTTGATTCTCTGGTGTCTAGCTTCTTGAGTTCTTTGTATATCATGGACATTAGGCCTCTATGTGATGTGGGGTTGGTAAAGATCTTCTCCCACTATGTTGGCAGCCATTTTGTTTTCTTGACAGTGTCCTTAGCCTTACAGAAACTTTGCAATCTCATTAAGTTCCATTTGTCAATCTTTGACCTTAGAGCACGAGCCATTGGTGTTAGGTTCAGGAAATTTTTCCTGTGCATATGTGTTCTAAGGTTTTCCCTACTTTCTCATTTAATAATTTCAGTGTACCTGGTTTAATGTGGATATCTTTGATCCAATTGCACTTGAGCTTTGTAAAAGGAGATAAGAAAGGGTCTATTTTTCTTTATCTGCATGCTGTGTGCCAGATGGACTAAAACCATTTGTTGAAGAGGTTGTCCTTTTTCCATTGAATGTTTACAGTCCCTTTGTCAAAAATCAGGTGACCATATATGTGAGGGCTCATTTCTGGATCATCTATTCTATTTCATTGATCCACGTGCCTATTTCTGTACTAGTACCATGCAAATTTTTAGCACAATTGCCTTGTAATATAGCGTGAGATCAGGGATAGTGATTCCCAAAGATGTTTTCTTGTTGTTGAAAATGGATTTCGCTATTCCAGGTCTTTTGTTATTCCAGATGAAATAACACATTGCTCTTTCCAACCTAATGAAGAGTTGGGTTGGTATTTTGATAGAGATTGCATTGAATCTGTAGATTGTTTTTGGTAAGATGGCCATTTTTACAATGTTGGTCCATCTAATCCATGAGCATAGGAGATCTTTCCATTTTCTGAGATCTTCTTTGATTTCCTTCTTTAGAGGTTTGAAGTTCTTGTCATACAGGTCCTTCACTTGCTTAGATAGTGTCACACCAAGGTATTTCATATTTTTGTAACTATTGTGAAGGTATCATTCCCTAATTTCTTTCTCCACATGTTTGTCCTTTGAGTAGAGGAAGGCTACTGATTTGTTTGAGTTAATTTTATAACCAGCCACTTTGCTGAAGTTGTTTATCAGCTGTAGGAGTTCTCTGGTGGAATTTGTGGGATAACTTAAGTACACTATCATGTCATCTGCAAATAGTGATGTTTTTACTTCTTCCTTTCCAATTTGTATCCCTTTGATTTCCTTTTGCTGTCTAATTGTGCCGGCCAGGACTTCTAGTACTATGTTGAATAGGTAGGGGGAGAGTGCGTAGGCTTGTCAAGTGCCTGATTTTAGTGGAATTGCTTCAAGTTTCTCACCGATAAGTTTGATGTTGCCTATAAGTTTATTGTATATTGCTTTTATAATGTTCATGTATGGGCCTTGGATTCCTATTCTTTCCAAGACTTTTAACATGAAGGGGTGTTGAATTTGGTCAAATGCTTTCTCTGCATCTAGTGAGATGACTATGTGGTTTTTTTGTTTGAGTTTGTTTATATGGTGCATCCCAGGGATGAAGCCTACTTTATCATGGTGAATGATCATTTTGATGTGTTCTTGGATTTGGTTTGCAAGGATTTTGTTGAGTAGTTTTGCATCATGTTCATAAGTCATAAGTTAGATTGGTCAAAGTTCTCTTTCCTTGTAGCGTCTTTGTGTGGTTTAGGAATGAGGGATATTGTACCCTCAAAAAATGAGTTAGGTAGTGTTCCATCTAATTCTATTTTGTGGAATAGTTTGGATAGTATTGGTATTAGATCATCAATAAATGTCTGATAAAATTCTGCACTGAACCCATCTGGACCTGGGCTTTTTTTGGTTGGGAGGCTTTTGATGACTTCTATTTCTTTAGGTGTTATTGGATTATTTAGATGGTTTACCTGGTCTTGGTTTAACTTTAGTATCTGGTATCTGTCTAGAAATTCTTCCATTTCTTCGAGATTTTCCAGCTTTGTTGAGTATAGTCTTTTATAGCAGGATCTGATGATTTCTTGAATTTCCTCAGTTTCAGTCATTATGTCTCCACTTTCATTTTTGATTTTGTTAATTTGGATACTCTCTCTTTGCCCTCTGGTTAGTCTGGCTAAGGGTTTATCAATCTTTTTAATTTAACAAAGAACCAGCTCTTGGTTTTGTTGATTCTTTGAATGGTTCTTTTTGTTTCTATTTGGTCTATTCTGCCCTATGTTTGATTATTTCTTGCCATCTACTCCTCTTAGGTGTGTCTGCTTTCTTTTGTTTAGAACTTTCAGCTGTGCTGTCAAGTTGCTGATGTATGCTCTCTCCAGTTTCTTTTTGGAAGCCCTCAGCGCTCTGAGTTTTCCTCTCCGTACTGCTTTCATTGCATCCCATCAGTTTGGGTATGTTGTGTTTTCATTTTCATTTGATTCTAGAAAATTCTTAATTTCTTTCTTTATTTCTTCTTTGACCCTGCTATTATTTAATAGAGCATTGTTTATTTTCCATGTGTATAGGAGCTTTTTTATGTCTTTGTTGTTATTAAAGATCAGCCTTAGACCATGGTGATCTGAAAGGATGTATGGGAGTATTTCAATCTTCTTATATTTATTGAGGCTCATTTTGTGACCAATTATGTGGTCAATTTTGAAGAAGGTGGCATGAGGTGCTGAGAAGTAGGTGTATTCTTTTATTTTAGGATCATATGTTATGTAGATATCTATGAATTCCAGTTGGTTCATAACCTCTGTTAGTTTTACAGTGTCCTTGTTCAGTTTCTGTTTCCATGATCTGTTCATTGGTGGGAGTGGGGTATTCAGGACTCCCAGTATTATTGTGTGGGGTACAATGTATTTTTTGGGCTTTAGTGGGGTTTCCTTTATGAATATGGGTGCTTTTGTATTTGGAGCATAGATGTTAAGGATTGAGAGTTCCTCCTGAGAAATTTCCCCTGTAATGCGTAAAATGTGTCCTTCCTTATCTTTTTTGATAACTTTTGGTTGAAAACTACTTTATTCAATATTTGAATGTCCACTCCAGCTTGCTTCATGGGGCCATTTGCTTGGAAGTTTTTTTCCCAACCTTTTACTCTGAGATAGTGTCTGCCTTTGTCTCTGAGATAAGTTTCCTGTATGTACTAAAATGCTGGCTTTTGTTTATGTATCCAGTCTGATGGCCTATATCTTTTTATTGGTAGATTAAGTCCATTTATGTTAACAGACATCAAGGAATAGTGCTTGCTCTTTCCTGCTATTTTTTGCTTTTGGAGATTGAATTGTGCCTGTGTGTCTTTCTTCTTTTGGTTTCTTGCTTAGGAGTTTTCTTGTTTTTACTAGGATGTAGTTCCCCTCGTTGTATTGGATTTTCCACCTATAATTCGTTGTAGTGCTGGGTTTGTGGTCAGATATTTTGTAAATTTAGCTTTGTCTTGGAATATCTTCATCTCTCCATCTATGGTGACTGAGAGTTTTGCTGGGTATAGCAGCCTGGGCTGACACTTGTGTTCTCTTAGGGTCTGCATGTCTTTCCAGGTTCTTCTAGCTTTCATTGTCTCTGCTGAGAAATCGAGTGTGATTCTGATTGGTCTGCTTTTATATATTACATGACCTTTTGCCCTTACTGCTTTTAGTATTCTTTGTTTGCTTTGGGCACTTAGCATTTTGACTATTATGTGTCTGGAGGAATTTCTTTTCTGGTTCAACCTATTTGGGGTTCTGTAGGCTTGTTTTATGCTAATGGTCATCTCATTCTTAAGGGTAGGGAAGTTTTCTTCTATGATTTTGTTAAAGATATTTACTGTGCCTCTTAGTTGATATTCTTTGCCCTCTTCTATTCCTATTATTCTTAGGTTTGGTCTTCTCATTATGTCCTGGATCTCCTGAACATTTTGGATTAGGAGCTTTTTGGTTTTTGCATCTTCTCTGACTGTTTTGTCTATGTTTTCAATGTTGTCTTCGGCCCCCAAGATGCTCTCTTCCATCTCTTGTAGTCTGTTGAAAATGCTTGCATCTGTGACTCCTGATATTTTCTTAAGGTTTTCTACCTCTAGGGTTGTCTCTTTTAGTGTTTTCTTTATTGTGTCCATTTCTGTTTTAAATTCCTTCTTCCATTCCTTCATCTCTTTAGTTCTGTTTTCCTCTAGTTCTTTCAGTTCTTTGAGTGTTTTACTTGTTTCCTCTTTAATAGCTTCTAATCTTTATGCTTTTCTTCCCATTTTTGTTTAAGGATCTCTATCATCATCTTGAGGTATGATTTGAGATCTGAGTCTTCTTTTTAGGGCTGTCTTGTTTCCCTAGGTACGTTTTTTCACTTTCCTCTTTCCATCTTGTTTTCGGTGGTTGGTTCTTGCCTTTCCCTTGTACCTGGCCTTTGTCCCTGGATCTCTGCTGTTCCTGTTTTCGGATGGTCTGAGTGCCTGTTCTGCACCCAAAGGTGGCAGGCTGGGACCTGTCATCCCAATGCTGGGTTCCTGGTTCCCTGAACCAAGCAGGGGGTGGGGCACACTTTCTGTGAACTTGGCAGCGATCTCTCTGCTCCCTGGCTACTCACTTCTCACCAGGACTGTGTCCCTGGATCTCCCTTGTTCCTGGTGGCAGATGGTCTAAGGGAGTGTTCTGCCTGCTTCTTCCTTTTTATTCAGTCCAGGACTCAAGTTTACAGTATGGTACCACTCACATACAGAATGTGTCTTCCCTCATCAATAAAATCTTTCTTTAAATGCCCTCTAGTCATCACAGAGCTATATTATTTAAGTAATTTTATTTTTTTAAAGATGTAAGTTGTACTTTACTGAAGTTTCTAATTAAAATATGTAGGCAAAAAGTAGGTTGGTACATATTTTTAATATACTACAAATATTTAAGTAATTTTATTAATTCTTATTTGTTTATATGCATCTGTGTGCACATACACATGCAAAGCCTGTGGGCAAAAGTTAAGGACAACTTGAAGAAGTTGATTTCTTCCTTCTACCATGTGGGTCCTGGGAATTGAGCTCAGTTTGTCAGGATTAGCAGCAGAAATTTAGACACAGTCAGTCCTCTCACTGGCTCTCTTAAGTGACTCTAAATCCAGTTACATTGGCAATAAAGATTAACTTCCACTGACTGTGATGTGGATCTTGCTATCAAGACACAGAGGGATCTTCTGGAGACAAGGAATCATATGAGGATATTAAATAGCTCACTGCTGCTGAGATTGAACACAAAGAGATGACAGTAGATCACAGTTTCCTTGTTAAAGGAAAACATTTGCACTCAAGTATACTATGGCTACTCCATCCATGTACTTGAAGAAGGTCAATAACAAAGGCTGGCTAGCCTCCACTGAATGAGTAACTTAGCTATTTCTTTGGAAAAATGGTTCATGACAGACAATAGTACAGGACATAAAAGTGTCCTTGTTTGTGGCACCTTGGCACCTATTGTTGGAGTCAGACATCAGTGTCCCTGCTTTGCCCTCTCTTTCAATGCTTTAGTCCAGATGGTAAAGCCATTTGTCACTGGAAATTCTTACTGCTGGCCACAGGAAATATACAAGCAGGGATGCCACTCCCATTTCAGCCTGCTTAGGAGCTGCACTGACTCTAGTTCCACATCTGAAAGCAACTGGAGTTGCAGCCATGTTGATGTCTCGTTAATCACATATGCAACTGAGCTAAGATCCCCATCTAGCTGGTCACAGACGAGACACATCACTTATAAGGAGCTGAAAGAGGAATGAGATGAATTAGACAACTGTGATGGGAGTTGCATGGAGATGGATACATATCCAGGCCACATTCTTTGATCCTGCTCAGCATCAGATCCCAGGTGTGCCATCTCTATTCAGTGCTGGAGAGCTGCTCTACTCCGGTCCTGCACAATTACTAGGCGGTTCATATGATAGTGGATAGTGGCCAGCCACTCATAGCAAAGTATCTTGATTTTACTAAGTCATGATTAATGACTAAAAAATCTATCTCTCACCAAGTGTTCAATGCCATGTTACAAACATGGTTCACATTCTGATATTTCTACTGGGGTAGAAATATAAGTTTCCACTCACTGACAACACACACACAAATATGTCTAGCTGGTTTTCCATGGTCTAATCTTGTTAAAGGCACCTCTCAAAGTTAGCAGTCTTCCATGGCTCCATGCCAGCCAATGCTGTACCGAAGCATAGACTCAGTGTGTACTGTTACCCAAAGAACCAGGGGCTTATCATATGACATGCTCCCTCCTTTGTCATCAGAATGTACGATGAAATAATCACTTATCTGCTCCTTTGGAGAAGGTATCTTAGCATCCTACTGACTCCTGGACTTCTAAAAATTTACTCACCTGCCAATCTTGAAGTTTTATGTGATTTACCCTCTAGATATATTGAATCTTCTAACACACCACATTCACCTCTAAGTTGCTTGTCTAGAGAGAAAGCATGCAGTTATCTATTGAATGAGTCAGTGTAATATTTTCCAGGATATCCAGTATCTTTAATTCCTTGGATTTACAGAGAAAAATAACTAAAACTATAAATGTATACTGGTGTACACAAGTGTTTTTGGTCTACTGTCTTGAATAGAAATAGACAAAAAAATTCTATCAACTCAGTATGTACTACCTGAGACTTTATATATCTCCCCCAGCTACAGCACTATATTTACCCCCAGGACAGTACTTGCAAAGGAAGCTACTACTTCGTTGAGCTTGGGGAGTATCTATAATATGAAACTAGGTAATGTATGCAAGTTTACATGGGGAATTACAGGACCAGAAGAACACGGTGTTTTGGTGCTATGTGCAGAAATGTTCACAGCTGATTGTGAATAGTATACAGTAAGTTAACTCTTCTTTTTTCTTTGGTTAAAGACCAGCATTGGTTCTTTGTTCATTGGCTAGAGAGTGGGTGGATTCAGTGTCTGTTGAGGGAATTCCTCCATTAGGTCTTGCTACTAAGATGGCACCAACTAGTTTTCTCTGCCCTTTTAGCAGAATAGTTGGCCTATATATATCCAGTTGCAAAGTTGCCTTGATAAAAACCATATGAAAATACCACAAAACCAAAGGGAGTTCTGCTGCATAAAGTATATTTTGTCATAAACCACAATTTTAACATTTTTAAACTATCATTTCTTAAAATGTAGTCATTCAACCCAGGTTAAACAATCCCATTCCACTCATAATGATAATTCTACTCCAAGAGTCATGATGCTCCAGTGACATTTGATACTAGTTACAACTTTATAAAGGAGAAGGGAGAGAACAGATGAGCTCTGAGGTCAAGTTAGCACCAAACCTGAGGTAGTTCAGAGTCAGGGGCTTCACCATTTGCAGAAAGAACCCATCACCTTTATCTTTCAGATGCCTCAATTTGAAAAAGGCCATTAAAGAAGGAGAAACCTACCTCATTTTCTCACCCTTACTTTATATTATCTCGCAAACACCATCTCATCACCCCAAGTGCCCCCTCCCTTTGTCAAGGAGAGAATTATTAGGTGCTGGCACATTCAATAAATTTGATTGCACTTGAAAATGTTCATTTACTATAGCAGGCTCATTATTCTAACAATGTAATTGGAACCCAGACTGTTATGATTTCAGGAAATAGGATGTAGCAAAACTATGCAAAATATTACCTTTGCTGCAAAGTAGAGCAATTCTTTTCTCAGGAATGGTAGGGGATCCCCTTTTTACCCCACTTTTATGAATTCTTAGGAATCTACAGATTGTTGGATCTCAGGAACTTCAGGCCACTTCTAAGAAAAAACTACAGTCTACAATTAAAAAGAAAAAGAATTTCTACTCTCCTAGAGTACGTGTTCTAGAGACCACTAACTTTTGAAGTAGACAACAATCAGACATGGAAAACTTAGTGAAAACATAGAAGCTGTGTGGACCATATGTTGTGATGGCAAACACTGAAAACTTTCCAAAAGTCAAAAACAAAACAAAACAAAACAAAACAAAACAAAACCAAAAAACTAAAGGTGAAGAGATAAAAACAAAGCCCTATAAGAACTTATGAAAAGCAAGTTGATGGGGGTCTGTCCAGTTCTGACATCACACTTTGTGATGCTTATTATATATATTAAAATTGTTAATTAAATGGAGTTTAATTTATATTTACAACATACTGTGCACCAAATAGCCAATAAGGAAATCTGGCTGGAGATTAATGATGTAGACTGTAAACTCTTCAGCGAATGGGCTTAAAATAATTAGATCTTATCCTAAGAAAGTGAACAAGGCCCAGCTAGGCGAAGTCTTTACATTTAAGCCCCGAAATAGCTGTGTCTTAGAGACCTCATTTGAGTTTGGTTTCCCAATTTGGCATCAAGTTTTATGGCCACATGTGACTTTACAAGAAGGGCATCATTATATGTGCTCACCCATACATATGAGACATGTTTGAACTTTCTAATTCCAACCTGAACAAAGACTAGTTTGTAGTATAACAAGACATATTTACAAGAATTAAAATGGCAGACTTATTGTAAGTTTTACAACATTAAAAATACACTGGGAATATTTTAGACCCCAAATAATTTATAGTGCTTAACATTTCTCAGTTGGGTTAAAAATACAAAACCAAGATTAGCTTCCAAAAGAAAAATGAGCTAAGGATGTGAATAGATAGTTCATAGGGAAAGGAAAATATTCCACATGAAATGTTTGAGAAAATGATAATTGCATCTATTATAAAATAAATGCAAATTAAACCTACAGTCGAATCTCACTTTTCATAAATCAGGTTGGCAAATCCCATAAGCTTTTGAGTCGTTCAGACTTTGTACTGAAAAAATACAAGCACATGAACAGCATTCGTGGGCATGTGGAAGCTATAGCCCTATTGAAGGTTTATGTGACAAATGTATTCACCCTTTAACCTCTCTCTGTAACTTTAACTACATGTAAACTTGCACGTGTGTACAATAAAATGTAGAACAACTCAGTGTTACCTTATAAAAACAAAAACTGAAAACAATCTAAATTTACATCCACACAGATTACAAGTTTATTGTTATTGGTTTTGTTTGGCTTTGTTGTTGTTGATTTTATTGAAGAAGCTGTGTTCTAGTCAGCATCCCATTGCTGTGACAAAGTACCAGAGGTAACCAGCTCAAGTGTTAGCTCATAGTTTTTGCAGGTTTAGTCTGTGGTTAGTTAATTCCTTTGTTTTGGAGCCAGGTGCCAAGATAAACTTCATAGTAAAGAGTGTGTGTGAAGCAAAGCTGCTCATTGCATGGTAGCTGGGAAGGAGAAAGGTACAGGAGGGCTGGAGTCCAGGGGATAACCCAAGGAACATCCACTAGGCTCTATCTGATGAATGTATAATTTTTTCTTACTAATGCCATTAGCTTGAGACCATTTCTTTACATGTGAACCACTGGAGAACAGATATGATCTGAAAAGCCAGACTCTTTATTCTTGGATATGATAAATATTGCCAGACACACAATTTTGCAGAAAGTACAAAGTAAGTGGGAAAAAAGATTAATATTGTTCTTTTGTGTGAAATTGAAAAGAGAGGTAAGAATGCATACTTATATTTACAGAGTGTGTTTGTGATTTTGTTGTTGTTGTTGTTGTTGTTGTTCTTGTTAACCTGACATAATTCAGGATCATCTTGGAAGAAGGAACTTTACTTAGGAAAATACTTCCATTATTTAGTAGATGGCAAGAAATAATCAAACATAGGACAGAAATAGACCAAAAAGAAATAAAAAGAATCATTCAAAGAATCAACAAAACCAAGAGCTGGTTCTTTGATAAAATTAACAAGATTGATAATCCCTTAGCCAGAATAACCAGAGGGCAAAGAGAGAGTATCCAGATTAACAAAATCAGAAAGGAAAGTAGAGTAATAACAACTGAAACTGAGGAAATTCAAGAAATCATCAGATCCTATGACAAAAGCCTATACTCAACAAAGTTGGAAATTATGGAGGAAATGGATGAATTCCTAGACAGATACAAGATCCTAAAGTTAAACCAGGACCAGGTAAACCATCTTAATAATCCCATAACACCTAAAGAAATAGAAGAAGTCATCAAAAGCCTCCCAAACAAAAAAGTCCAGGTCCAGATGGGTTCAGTGCAGAATTTTATCAGACATTTAATGAGGACATAATACCAAAACTCTCCAAACTATTCCACAAAATAGAATCAATTGGAATACTACCTAACTCATTTTTTGAGGCTACAATATCCCTCATTTCTAAACCACACAAAGACCCTTCAAGGAAAGAGAACTTCAGACCAATCTCACTTATGAACATTGATGCAAAAATATTCAACAAAATTCTTGCAAACAGAATCCAAGAACACATCAAAATGATCATTCACCATGATCAAGTAGCCTTCATCCTGAGATTCAGAGATGGTTTAATATATGGAAATGCATCAATGCAATCCACCATATAAACAAACTCAAAGAAAAAAAACCATATGGTCATCTCACTACATGTGAAGAAAGCATTTGACAAAATTCAACACCCCTTCATGTTAAAAGTCTTGGAAAATAGAGGAATCCAAGGCCCATACCTAAACATAATAAAAGCAATATACAGCAAACAAACAGCCAACATCAAACATATCAGTGAGAAACTTGAAGCAATCCAACTAAACTCAGGGACTTGACAAGCCTGCCCACTCTCCCCCTACCTATTCAACATAGTACTGGAAGTCCTGGCTGGAGCAATTAGATGGCAAAAGGAAATCAAAGGAATACAAATTGGAAAGGAAATCACTATTTGCAGATGACATGATAGTGTACATAAGTGACTCCAAAAATCCCACCAGGGAACTCCTAAGGCTGATAAACAACTTCAGCAAAGTGGCTGGATAAAAAATTAACTCAAACAAATCAGTAGCCTTCCTCTACTCAAAGGACAAACATTTGGAGAAAGAAATTAGGGAAAAGATACCCTTCCAAATAGTCACAAAAAATATGAAATACCTTGGTGTGACTCTACCTAAGCAAATGAAGGACCAGTATGAAAAGAACTTCAAATCTCTAAAGAAGGAAATCAAGGAAGATCTCAGAAAATGGAAACATCTCCCATGCTCATGGATTGGAAGGATCAACATTGTAAAAATGGCCATCTTACCAAAAGCAATCTACAGGTTCAATGCAATCTCCATCAAAATACCAACCCAATTCTTCATTGAGTTGGAGAAAACAGTGTGTAATTTCATCTGGAATAACAAAAGACCTGGAATAGCAAAATCCATCCTCAACAACAAGAAAACATCTTCAGGAATTACTATCCCTGACCTCAAGCTATATTACAACGAAATTGTGCTGAAAACTGCATGGCACATGGATCAATGGAATAGAACAGAAGGTCCAGGTATGAGCCCTCACATATATGGTCACCTGATTTTTGTCAAAGGGACTGTAAACATTCAATGGAAAAAAGAACAGCCTCTTCAACAAATGGTGCTTGTCCAACTGGCACACAGCATGCAGAAGAATGAAAATAGACCCTTTCTTATCTCCTTGTACAAAGCTCAAGTGCAAGTTGATCAATGATCTCCACATTAAACCAGGTAAACTGAAACTATTAGATGAGAAAATAGGGAAAACCTTAGAACACATACGCACAGGAGAAAATTTCCTGAACCGAACACTAATGGCTCTTGCTCTAAGGTCAAAGATTGACAAATGGAACTTAATGAGATTGCAAAGTTTCTGTAAGGCTAAGAAAACAAAACGGCAGCCAACAGAATGGGAGAAGACCTTTACCTACCTCACATCAGATAGAGGCCTAATGTCCATGATATAAAAAGAACTCAAGAAGCTAGACACCAGAGAATCAAACAACCCTATTAGAAAATGGGGTACAGAGCTAAAGAGAAAGTTCTCAATTGAGGAATATCAAATGGCTGAGAAGCATCTAAGGAAGTGCTCAACATCATTAGCCATCAGGGAAATGCAAATCAAAACAACCCTGAGATCCTATCTCACACCAGTCAGATTGGCCAAGATCAAAAACTTAGATGACAGCAGATGCTGGTGAGGATGTGGAGAAAGAGAAACACTTCTCCACTGTTGGTGGGGTTGTAAACTGATACAACCACTTTGGAAATCAGTCTGGCAATTCCTCAGAAAATTGGACATAGTACTACCTGAAGACCCAGTTATTCCACTTCTGGGCATTTACTCCAGAGACATTCCAACATACAACAAAGACACATGCACCACAGTGTTTATAGCAGCTCTATTTATAATAGCTAGAAGCTGGAAATATCCCAGATGTCCTTCAGTAGTTGAATGGATACAAAAATTGTGGTACATTTACACAATGGAGTACTACTCAGCTATCAAAAACAATGGCCTTATGAAATTCTTAAGAAAATGGTTGCATCTAGAGAATATTATCCTGAGTGAGATAACCCAGTCACAAAAGAACAGACATAATATGCAGTCACTGATAATTGGATACTAACCCCAGAAAGCTCTGAACACTCCAGAAACAACTCACAGACTGTGTGAAGTTCAAGAAAAAAAAAAAGAAAAGAAAAAACCATATGTTTACTCCTTACACACCAAGTTAACTTTGTCTAATTCCAGGTTATATCCTGTTTTACATGTACTTTGTGCTCATTGTAACTAGTAAGATCATAATGCACACTATCAAACCTAAAAAAAAAAAAGCCATGCAATGACAAAAATGTATTCGTATACTTTTATGCAAAAATGCTTAAATTTGTACATTTATCTTTTTTTAAAAATAAAGTTCTTCAATAAAAAAAGAAAGAAGGAATAAGGAAGGAAGGGAAGAAGAAAGTGAAGGGAGAAAGGGAGAGAGGGAGAGAGTTCGAAAGAAGCATAGTCATGTGTAGTTGCATGATCAGTATTGTGGGATCCACATACACACATATTTGTTTAGCATTGGTTTAGCTTTGATATATATGTCTAATGCATGCATGAGATACATTTCCCCCCAAAGTTGCTGATATTCACTTGGAATCTCAGTTTCTGAGCCTCAAGAAAACATACTGTATAGAAGAGATTTTTGTTATTTCACTATAGATACAACAGAACCAGTCTTGTCTCTCCTTGGGCCTCTATGGCTTATGTTTTTAGATCAACTGTGTAGTAAAACAAAACCATGCCTTAAAACATATGTGCCTAAAGTGGGGAACCACAGAATCCACAAAGGAATCCACTTTAAAATGGCTTCACCTCATGTGTACATGCACATAGTACAGTGCAGAAGACCTAAGCAACCAATAGTGAGGCCATTCTGATTGCTATGTATTAAACTTTTTAATACTTCAAAAAAGAAAGTAACTTTTTGTGTTCACTGAACAATAAAATTAGACATCAATAATAAAAATAGAAAGTAAAAACCTGCTATTTAGAAACTAACCTACTATTTAGAACTATTTTAAATTTTTTTTAATTTTCAAGATTCTTTAACCAGTGAAAAATCAAACCCAAAAAATCATAGGATATTTAGAAAACCATACTAATGAATGCATATATACACATACATACATACATACATACATACATATATATATATACATGTTCGGTTTGGTTGCTCATTATCTTCAGTAATAATACCAATATACTATGGTTTAAAAATAGAAATATGTTAATGAAAACAAGGTGGGTCATGACTTATGGGGCATAAAGCAGTGCTCAAAGAAAATATAGCCATTTATAGAGTTAAAAATAAAGTGTAGAAACTGAGGAAGGTACACATGTACTAGAGAGCCTAGAAATGGAGAATGAACCTAAAGAAATCAGAAAAAAAAATGGTGTTTCTATGGGTAAAACTGTAAATGATTAAATGATTAAAATGCAAAACAAAAATGAGTATTATGAGTGGTAAACTCATTAAAACTCACATCAAAAGCACTAAAAGCAATGAGGAGAGAAATACAAATATAAAATATTAAAAATGATAATGTAAATACAAAAGACAATTATTAAATTGTGAGGTAAAACTCTATATAAATATATTTTAACTAATACATATTAATGCACATTCACTATCAAAATTGACTTCTAGACAATTGACATAGAAGGATTAAAATCATTACAGATTGATGCCTTTTAAAGTGCTCTATGTCTGGACAGATTTCCCCTCTCCTAACATGGTTTTGGTTTTGGTGTTTTGTTTTGTTCTGTTTTTATTGTCTTGTTATATAGTTCAGACTGGCCTTGTAGTCCTCCTATTTGGAAACTTGCAATGCTGGCATTGTATGTGAACACAACTATGTCAAGGTAGTTTTATTTCATAGATTATTAACGAACTTTAAGGAATAGAAAACTCTAATGCCATTTACAGTGTTTCAGAACATTCATTATATATATATATATATATATATATATATATATATATATATATATATAATTTATGAATCATCATGAAGAAAACACGTACAGAAGTATAAATGAAGATCCAGGCTCATTTAAAGCAGAATATACTGAGGACACTGAGAATGAGAAAAATAAGGCCTCTTGTCATTGACTATACTTGTGAATTGCTACAGGAAGTAAGTCTGGTAGAGCCAAATATGAGACCTAAGGAGCATGGACAAGGAGTTTATATGCTACATTACTGAAGAGGGAGAGACACTTGTGTGTTCATGAGTCAAAATACAGTATTAGTTGGGTATCTAAGTTTTGGCCCTATCATGACAGACCAAAGTCCTCTGTAACTGGGAACCACAATAAGTATTCCTCTTTTAAATGGCCACATTACTGTTTGACACAAGTACAGATAACCCCTTCAGAGGCATACCCTAGTAACCTAACTTCTTTCAACTAAGCCCATCTTTTAGAGGATCTCTCAATAGCAGTGAAGGCTGGTGTGCAGCCTTCAGTACATGGGCCTCTGAGGGACACTTACCCAAATGATAACAAGCGGAATTTGTCATATCAGCATTAATGATTAGCAAATACCAATATCTACACTACTGTGGTGAGAAAATGGAACTCAGACTTGTGTCATTAGCCAGAACTAAATATAAAACACTGTCCCAAAGACACTTTCCATGTAGTGTGGAGGAACAGGGCCTTTTCTGGAGGCCAGTTTTCAGCAGCTCAGAGTTGAAATTAAATTAATTAAAGCAATTAAAATTTGCTTACCAATTAGTAAACAGGGCACAAAAATACTGAAAAAATAATAGGCACTTATGCCAAGAATTCAAAGATGATTCAGTGCTAGAGATCCTATTAAATAATATTATTTGCAATATGGATACATTGCAAGAAAAATGCTATATACTCACCATAGATAATAAAATGTGTTGGTAAAATCCCAAACCAATGGTAACACAATATAGCAAATCTCAAAAGAAGAAAGTTTTTTTCTGCACCACACAATACAAAAACAAAAAACCCACAAAGCAAAATATTGATGAATCTTATGATATAAAAAATTCTGTTATTCCCAGAAAAGGTTTCAACAAATAAAATCAAAGTGTAGACCATTGATATAGAGAATGCCCCCACAAGCCATTAAATAGTCATTTTTATAATTTCCTTAATACAGAAAAATCTCTCACAGAACAATAATATAAAGACCAAACCAGCAAAGGAAAAAGAGGCAATGACTAGGGATAAAAATGAAATAGGAAAAATCCACCAAAAAGCATATGTATAAATCTTTCTTAAATGTATATGAGATGTCCAATAAAGTAAGAAAATGAAAGTAAAAACTGTAGTGAACAAATGTTTTTAAAATATAAATCATATTTCATGCACATCAGAATTATACAGACCAAGACATGATTGTTGCCTCCCTGCACCATAAAGTAACGTAATAAGCCTGACAGAAGACTTCTGATAACTGTAATTCATGGTTACACCATTTTTTAAGAACTGACAAGTTTATTTATCTGTTGTAAGACCATGTGCAGTTGGGTAGATGGAAATGTTAAGCCTTAGAGGATCCTCCATTCCTAGTGCTACTACCACAGACTTCACTCCCTCAGTCTTGAAAGTACAGTTAAACACAAGTCAACCTAAATGTAGTTCATAGTTTAGGATGTAGGCTACTAAAATGAGAAGTGTAGAGCTGTCAAAGCCTGTACGGATGGTTCTTCAGGTCTCTGGCAAGGTCACGAAGACCACATCTGAGACCCATGGCAACCTGGGCTTTGAATCCGGAGAACATCTCTATGATACTGTTTCTTAATGAAGAGCTCTCCATGGAGAATACAGCCACAGCACAGCTAAATCATGTGCAGAAGGTGGGAGGCGTGATACATGATACAAGTAGGAGAGTAATCACCGTGAAGGATAAAGACAATGCATTCTCAGGACAGGCAAGAGAGTGTTCTCTATGAAGAACCTAGCCACAGCACATCCTATGAATCCCTCCTGTGAGAGACACACCCACAACACAGCCTGAACAAGTAGATGTCAAGGGTCTTCACATCTAGTGTAAGGATGAGCATCCTGTCTTGGTTCTCATGACCCTTTGTTCTTCACTGTTGCTTCCCATTCCTCAAACTCACTTGGACTTCAACCTCCAGGACACAGAACAGACAAGAAGGAAGAGGAATAAATCTGGGAAGATCATTAGCAAAGCTTTCCTCACCCCCACAAGAGTACCTCAATCACTCAACACTTACATCACCGGCAGAACTCTGTGTGTGTGTGTGTGTGTGTCTTGTGGGTCAGAACAGTCTGAGCAGTTGGAGTGGGGTATAGAAGACTGATGTGTAATTATGAGAGTAAAGTCACATCAAACATTCCCCAAATAAGCAGAAACTCAAGAAAACAGCCCAGGCATTTTCTATGGTAGTTTTGCTTGGATTCCCATGAAACTCAGCCCTGAAAACACAAAGCCAAATGCACTCCAAAGACAAGCTCACTATAAAGAAGGATCATGACTGTCCCTGGTCGACCACAGGCAAAAGGATGCGATCAAATCACACTTGTGAAAGTGTTTGACTAAAAATACCTAGAAAAACAGAAATTATGTGATTTTTTCTGTATCTCAAAGGAATTATTTAATGTATACTCTTTCCAGACAAGCTTTTAGCAGGTATCTGTCATGGCCCAAGATTCTAGTTACATAGCACAAAAAACTCAACCTGAGAGGATTTATACTCCAGTAAGTCTGGAGGTCAGAAAACTCATCAGTGAGCCGAATCATTTTTACCATTTTGAATAGATTTTTAACTCAAAAAATAATTCATGACATAAAAATATGCAAACTACAAATTTTGATGTCCATAAGCAAAGGCTTCTTTGGAACATGATCTAAATATTTACTGTTGTCTTTTGCAATTTATAGCTGTAGCCACAGGATTGAGGCATCAATACCAAGACTGTGCAGCTTAAAAATGAAAATAGTTCTTATCTGCCCCTTTAGGAATTAAATAAATAAATAAATCTTGCTGAGTAGAAAAAATGCCTTCAGCTGAGTCAAGTTTCTATATGAAAGACAGAAGAGGAAGTGTGTCTATACAGGGGAGGCAAAGGGATCAAGCAAGGGGAGCCAGGAAGGGGCTTTCCTTTTAAGAATACACTGGGGTAGTGTCTGCCTGTAATTGGAGCTACTCAGGAAACTGAGGCATGGGTATTGCCAGCCTGGCAACATAAAGAGCCTCTGCCTGAAAAAAGCAAGTGAGCAAACAAGTAAAACAGAAAAAAAAAAAAAAAAATGAGCCGAGGAATGTTCACAATTGACGCGTTTCCTCGGAGTGACTTTTCAAACTTGATGTAGAGTTTGTGCAGGTCTTACCAATAGTCACTCTTTATTCTGGATGTACACTTGCTATATTGCTGTGCTAATAGATGTCTAGACATTTTTGAGACACTGTATCTGATTGAATCATTCAGAAATAAAGGCCATTCAACCTATGCACTTATCAATAGACCACCATTAGGCACAATGACAAGTTGGTGACTACTTGTGCTCACCACACTTTATGGAGATAAAGGGGTGGTCTCTGATGGAAATGGGGAAGGATTTTCAAAGAATATCAGAACGAAGGAGAAGATTTGACAGGCACACAGGATTTTCAGTAAGCCCTAAACCCTACCTCAGGAGATGGAACTGTAAAGGTGGTACAGGTTCCATTGAAAGACTCTGTGGAAGACTTCTGCTACCTAAGCTCTGAAGGGCTACCCTCACACACTCACCTCCTGCCTTTGGTTACTGCAAAGTGAGCTGAGTCCTAGCATTACAGACAAACACCAAAGAAGCTATGCCACAGTACTGCCCCACACTTAACTCATCTTCCCGACTCCATGATGGCAAAGAGCTAAAAAATCATTGCCTTGTGCCTAGTTCATTTCTGTTCCCCAGAAGCTGCACTTTATTCCCATCTTTATCACTATGACACTTAGCTAGAAGGCTCGTGGGAACCTTGACAAGACTTGGGTCCTTAACTAAAAGGAGATATACTGGTTATTAACATTCCTAGTCTCTAGCATTTCACAAATGTGAAAGGCTTACACAGGTTTATTATAATGCTATAGAGAACACTTATTCCCACTTTACAGATGAGACAACTGAGGCCCAGATAGGCAAAATGACTTGACTCAGAACCTGTAGCTGGTAAATGAGATAGCAAAGGCATGCCTAACTCTTCAGAAGCAAAGTCTTAAGGATTTCAGAATCCCAGGCTGCCTGGACGCACACCAGATAGAAAATTCACTGTCTGAACCCAGTGCATTCCACAAGAGTGAGTCTTAGAATTTATGTCAGTCTTGCTTGTCTGTGGTTTGGCTTCCATTTCAACTACCTGAGGTAAAACACAGCTTAAAAATATCACATAGGAAAAAAATCCCTCACATGCATAATTTATAACTCTTAAATAGATTTTATTGACACTACATTATTATAATAGTAACCATTTTATCCTTAGTTACTATTTCTAATCTTAGTTACCAAGACCAATTTACAAATTCAGCTTTAGGTTTGTAAATAGGGGTGGGGGAGAGATGGACCCAAACAATCTGTCAGTAGGGCTCTCTACAACTCAGAGTTCTAGGCATATGCTGGAGGTCTTATTAAAATGGGGGTCTCAACTCCATTTCTATGTGCCTATCCTCAAAGAACAGGTGTATCCTTAAGGAGAAATACCAGCTGGATAGTGAGCTTGCTGAGTGTGACCCAGTGGCTTAGAAAGTCTTGTGTATAAACACTGCCCACCATTCCCTTTTACTTACGACATCTGAATGTTCAGTATCACTGGATGGAAAGACCTGCCACAGTTTTTCAGTTTCTTCTGATACCTGAGAATGACAGAATCGCAGTGTTTGGGATTAGATAGACAGCATGAATTTGAGTGATCTGCTGACTAGGGAGCTACCTAAAGTGAACTTGAGAGCCACTCAAAATTTTCCTTGGAAATATCTACCCCAAATGATTCATCAATTTTATTTTTCACTTAAAAAATTCCATTGGGAGCACTAGACTCTGATGTAATATAACTATTTTAAAGTTGCCTTTTTCCTAAATGCCAAATGCCTTCTAAGGGTCAGAGATGACTTAAACGTCTCCTGTGAGCAGTGTACATCCTACAGAGAGGCACCAGCAAGCATTTTGAATAACCAAACACAAGGACTCATTATGATCCATGTTTGCTAATGGGATACTGGAAGTCTGGAGTTTAATGTGAAGAGTTTGTCTGATAGTGCTAAACTAAAAAGTGCTGGAGCTGGCCTCAACGTGCTTTGACAAGGACCCCTTTCAAAATAAAGGGCAACTCTGTTCCACCTGCTCTCAGGACGTCACTCTTCCCAGGCAAGGCTTCCAATCTTTTTTGTTCTTTCTTGTTGTCTATATACAAGGTAGGAACCAGCTATTCTCTCATCTCATTTTCTTTGAGTCCACACAATGAAAACCATTCTCAGGAAAGACCTAATAATCTCAGTGAAGGATCAAAAATGCCCAAAGAAGCTTAATGTGTTCTGTCTCTCAGGAGGACAAAGTCCTTGGCCTCAGACATCAAAGGCATGGATCAGTATCACTGGGATTTCAGGCTTCAGTGAGCCAAGGAGAAAATATTTTGAAGAGCAAGAGGGTCCAAAGTTACATCATTAGCCAATTTCCACAGAGACACACCCATTCTTACAGTGTCATTTCTGTACCTTGCATTTGAAGTGTGGGGTGTGTACATGGCTCCTTTCTGTGCATAGAAGCTCGGAGCTGTTTTTATTTAAACACATGCACAAGCATGCATGCACACATGTATGAAAACACACACACACATCCTTAGATGATATTTATCACAAATAAAATACTGGTCTAAGCACTTTACACATTTTTATCTACATGCTTTTCATAGTGCTGTGCCCATTTCACAAACAACAAAACAAGCACCGAGAGGATAAGTAACTTGCCAAGGAGGTAATGGAACAGAAATTCATGCCCAGTATGTGGCCTTGTTCCATTATGATAGTCAAAAACAAGGACTTCAAGCCTAAGATTGTTTTCACATGAATCAATGAAAGAGGACTACCAGCTGGGGAGGAGAATCAATGTTAATATTAACTCACTAAAGCCAATGAGGGCTGAGTACCATAGTTACAGGCTGAAATTTCTCATATTAAAAGCATAGAGTGAATTCAGTGAGCTGAACATCCAACTGAGTTACCAAATTCTGAGGCTCATAAAACACTGTAAACACAAAGATACTTTATAATAAATATGAACATTGTATATATGTATATATTTTTAAATGGCATGCGGTTCCTCTATTTAAAGACAGCAAAAGGCTGGAGAGTCAAAGTAACCCACTTTAAATATCAAAAATACACAAGTCACTTGGACTGTCTAGAATGTCCCAGAACTGGCAACCGCTCTCTCTGTCTTTGAGAGTTGTTCAGAAAGAAGGAATCTGAGCCCAAAGGATGGAAAGGTATTGGTCCTTGGCTATACCTCCCTGTCCATCCATAACAGCAAGACCATACCCTCTCTCCAACACTAATTTTTGGGACATGTTTGTTTCAAATGAAGAACTCTTGAGAAGCAGTTAAAGAAACAAATGCTTGTAAAGGTAAGTCTGTAGACTGTGGCATGAATTTTATTTACAATTTCCCATGACAGTTTTAATCCTACTGGCCCTCCTCACCTTACTCTTCAGAGAGTCTTTATCCATGAAACACAGTAAATTGTTCATCCTTGAAACATGAGATAGTTTTGTGACTTTGAGAGCATTATAGAAATTATAAATGATAAGAACACTCTGAGCCAAATTTACATTTTATGTTACTCTCCATGATGGGAACCTGACCCTTAGAGAGTTGCAAATGTTCCTGAGACAGGGAAGACTTGATGTGCAGAAGCCAGCATGCACTAAATCACATTGTGGTACAATTATCTCCCTGCAAAAATCCATGAATTGGAGGTCAAGCCGTGGGTTGAGAGGATGGTTAGGGAAACAGGGTCCCTCTTGTTAAAACAAAGCAATTAGTTTAATATATACTGTAGGGAAAGGAGAGAAGGGAAGGGAAATTCCCCTTGTCAAATGTCAAACATTTAGAAAACTGCTTATAGCAAAAGCAATAAGGCACTCTTCATGAGAGAAAAAATTGGCCATATACCATGTCTAAATGCAAACATGTGTGTTCTTTATGCCATTAATTCATTTCAACTTCTGTTAACTGGGAATATTTTTATGTGCATTCTCAGCCATCCTTCTTGTCACTAGAACAAAAATGTGTCAGAGGGCAGGAATAGTGCCCATGGTCTCAAGTACATTTAGTTACTGTAAAATATTTAACAACTCAAGTATGGCTAAGCACCACCAAGCAGCTAAACAAACTTGAAATTGCAGTTCGAACGCCAAAGTATGGGGGAGGGGTGCTTTAATAACCTGATTCTGGTGTTTTATCTCTCTTAGAGACACATTACATCTACAATGGCACACTTTGTAATTCTAACTCCCTTTTTGTGGATCAAGGGGGGAAAAAAAAACCTCAATTTCTCAAGATTGGTATACTTTGTCACTAAGAAAAGCAGCATCATATCTAAAGCAGAGGAAGAAGCCTCAAACCAGGAGGCTGTGAGGAACATTGCATATTCAAATCCTAGCACTTGCTTATCATTTTTAGAATCAACTCTGGTTAAAAGGAATATGAATGGCAGGCTTGAAAGGGAAGAAAGCTGTCGCAGAATGGGTCATAAAATGAACAGAAAATAATCATTAGTAAATATCTAGCTCCAGGGTTCTATTAGTTGTATATATGAATATTCATGAAGACCCAGGGGGATTCTGTTAAGACATATTTTTATTATTTTAAATTATGTGTATATGTGGGAGGGGTATGTACATATAAATGCAGGTGTGTCAGACAAGTTGTTAGGTCCCTTGAAACTATAATTCTAAATAGTTGTGAGCTACCTGAGGTGGGTGTTGGGAATTAAACTCAGGCCCTCTGAGGTAATAGTATGTGCTCTCACCTGCTAAGCCATATCTATAACCAACCCCTTGGGGTAATTGTTTGTTTGTTTGCTTGTTTGTTTGTTTGTTTTTCAAGACATAGTTTCTCTAGTTAACAAAGCCTTGGCTGTCCTGTAACTCATTCTGTAGATCAGGCTGGCTTTGAACTCACCGAGGTCCTCCTGGATCGGCCTCCTGAGTGCTGGGATTAAAGGAGAATTTTCATATACCAACTTCTAACTCCACTGTCCATACCAAGTGGATGATTGCATTTGGTAAGTGAAAAATTGGAGGTAAATACATGCTGTACCCATTGATATCTTGGTGACAGTGACATGAAATCCTATTTGCATCCAGAGTTAGACTCACTAGGAAGAGGCAAGAGAGGACAGGCAGGTGATTCTGCAGGTATGGCTGCAGCTTTTCAAACCCAAGCTCTTCAACTAAGTTTAAAAGCAATAACTCAAGTGAAATGAGTTCTCACTCTATGAAAATAGTAGCGATAGAGATCTTTACCTTTCATATTTTCCAGGAACTGCTGGCTCCCTGCCCACAGCATATGTAAAACTCTGATCTGCCCATATTTTTAACAAGGGGTGACTTCACTGAGCACTGATATGCAGGACACTTTAGTTAAATCTTTTAGCAGTTTGAGATTAAGCGTGTTACCATTCTGATATTGCTGTCATCAAGAAAGGTGGCAACACTTGGCAGGATATGGGCAGTGAAGAATGGGGCACAGTCAGAGCATGCTAAGCAGTGGTGGCATCCTAGAATCCACATGGGGAAAGTCACTGGACACTTGTTTATTATAGAAACTGAAAATACTACACAGCTCCTCCATGGCCTCTGGGGTCATGAATCTGGAAGTCACATTTGGTCACAAGCAAAGAGGTGATATATATGTTCATAGCCAATCCTGTTTTATGCCTAGATTGAGATTTTTTTTAAGTTTTGGTGAAAATTGCTTTACATAGATGGAAAATGATCAAATACTAGTGGTGTCATTTTGTGATAATTACTTCAGCTCGTTTAGTTTTGAAAACAGCAACTGTTTAACAACAGAAAATTGCATTATTTGGGTTTAAAATTTGTACCCTCCCTTAGTTACATACAAGATTTATAAGAAGCCATTTTATTTCAACAACTGTACATATTTCATGGATATGAAAAGGAATGCGTGATTACAGTCATGTACCATATAATGACATTTTGGTCTATAGTGGGTGTATGCACAATGGGTAGCCACAGACAAATATAACCTAACTGGAAATTCCTATCACCTATTACCTAGCAACAGTGGAGCTCTCAAAGCTCTGTGACTCAATTTGTTCCTCTTGTGTGTGATAATGCCAGTACGAACACACTACACATCCAGCCTTATAAAGTACACCAATAGGATTGCACACGGTGTGACACTTGATAACGACCATGAGCAAATACACTGTCGGTCTGTGGAATTGCTGCACTGTACTTTCACTGTGATTTTAGAGTGTGCCCCTTCTACTTAGAAAAATAGATGACTACGAAGCCATCTGGATGGCACCAGCAGTTGCCTCAACCAACTCATCTGTTTTGTCTCTTCTTTGCATTACTTCCTCCTGTCCCTCATTTAGTCATATGCTGTTTTTCTCATTATAGCCCTAGAATAATAAGCTGTAGATGTGTGCAAAGGTTTGTGTACAGATGATTCATGCCACAGCAGTCTCTTAGCAACAGCTTTCTCGGGGCACATCCCATCACTAAGTGCATGATGCATGACTACATTTATCATCAATTTAGTTATTCCAGATATTACACTAGGTCTCTAAGTCTATTAACTTGTTGAGCACAGAACTTAGATCCTCAGGTATCTACACAATCATCTCCTCAAATTCAAACATAGGAAGCTGAACTGATTACATTATAGTCAACTGGTCATGTAGGTCTTAGTCCTAATTGCTAACTTTCCACTGATGTTCAGCATCCTTTAGATGTGGCCTGCTACCAAATCACCCACAGAAACTCTGTTGCTTTGATGCCTATTTTGGTGAAGTAAGAATATATACGCAAAAATATTTAAATTAGAAAAACCATTACAAGAGTCTAGGTAGAATGTCTTAAGATTCAAAATGAGTTTGGTTAATAAAAATGAGAAATAAATACACAACAGAATCAGGAAGCTCTTCCCCACAACCCCATTCCTGATGTTCCAATCAGATACCAGTCTCCCCATGGCTTCTCTCCTAGTTCTCTCCAAAATACTCCATATTATGGTTTATTGATTAATTGATCAATTCTTCTGGTCCATCTCTCTCTCTTTCTCTTTTCCTATAGCTCTATGGAAATCAAGCAGTGCTCCATAATTCTTCCATGATTTTATCCCTGTCTGATGAATATTCAGAAAAGGGGAAGGCCAAGGTAGAGTCTCTTAGGGAGTGAGAGTCAGAAAAAAAATACAAATACTTATTAATGATTTTCTTCATCACATCTATGTTGAATGTGAACTTATAAATGATTTTCTCATCACATCTATGTTGAATGTGATAAAAATTCATCTGTGTCACTAATCAGCAAAGTGTTGTGATAAATGTGCTATTCAAACCGCTGTATTGTGTGCAGATATCACACAGTGTGCTTACACAAGCCTCTGTCCTGCACACCTGGGTTATCCAATACAGTTGTACATGTAGATTTTCATTAACTAAAGTGACTGCATGAATATAAATTCTCAAACAGCTGACTTAACCAAATTCCAATCTCTTTTCTTGGCTAAGAATAGAGCAAGATTGACAGACTGGATCCAATTCTTTCTACTAACTTCCTCTCCTGGTTTCTTCCCACAGAATGGCTTTAGGGAGGGAGGTAGGAAATCTTCCCAGCTCTATCTAGCTAACTCAAAGGTATGAATGATGACCCTCAGCATCAGGAGCATGATGGAGTCAAAGACTGACACATGGGCAGTGACTATAAGGTCCACCTGTAGTCTCAGCTCTTCCTTGTTAAAATTTCCATCTGCTAAATGAACATGACTTGCTATCTATAACTGCCTCCTGTAAAATTCAAAGGCATAAGGATTTCAATGGAAGACAATTCATAGCTGAAATAAAATCCACAAGCTACTGATCTAAAGAGGGCCTATTCTACGGGATCTTTTAAATCAACAACATGAAGTCACCTGCTTATTCTCAGTCTTTATCTTCCTCACCTTCCTTGATGTCTAAACAGTGTGGATATGCAGCAAAGACTATGCTGGAGAATCACATGAGGTTTTTTTTTTTTTTTTTTTTTTTTTTCATAAGAGACAGACAAATTGTTGTTCTCTGTGCTAAAGATACCAGTGTCAGTTGGTAGGCATTTGATATTGGGGCCCCCTCCTCTTACACACTGGCCAGGGGTCAATGGCCCTGAGTTGACTCGCCAGCATTTTGTCTCATTATGTACTGTGCAGCAGCCAACTGATCCACACCCTCCTAATCTTTCTGTCATTAGTGATTGGCCCTCATTCTGGCAGGTTTTTGGCTTGAAACTGAACACTTGTGACAAGTTCTACAAAGATGAGAATTTAGCCAAGGGGCTCTTTCGTCAATTAAGACATTTCATCCCACAATTGCCACCAGGGGCTTTCCAGGGCTCATGAGGTTCCCAGTGCTGTCTGGATTTCAAGAATGAGGAGAAAAATGTGAGCCATTCTGAAGACCTTCATTCCATCACAGGGAACGGGGTGCCTCACCCTCTTACTTAAACACTTGCTAGAAAGGAGACATTTGTATGAGAAGAAGCACTTCCCCATGAGTGGCTATCCATTGGTGATTGTCTAGTAACTGGAATTATCTAGACAGCCAAAGAAAATAAATCAGACCTGAGATACCACTGTGGGTATGAATTATCCAAACTGGCTGTCTAACCAGGCTGCTAATTCAGATGGGTCCGAATTCACAGGGAAATTGCTGACATTTCTGCTACAGATGTTGAAAGTCAGCCTCAAGTTTCTTGATATTATGTTACATGGAGAATGTATAGACATGTTTTTAAGTACAATATACTTATTATATGGTGGCATGTATGAGACTTAAAGTCAATGGAAGCCTGGAGAAATCTTCTGCTTGGTTAGTTAGTTAGTCAGTCAGTCAGTCAGTCAGTCAGTCAGTTAGTTGTTGCTGCAGCCCAACTCACAATCAGGCTTTGGTCTGGTTGACGTTTTAAGACTTGTACTTGGTTTTCTCAGGCCACATTTCCCTTTTTTAGACGATTTAGGAATTTTAATAAAGTATAATCCAAAAGCTCTCAAGATGTTCTTTATGGTCTTCTGGGAAGACTCATCTGAACCCAGGGCTGAAGCTGACGTATGTTTGAAAATGTAAAAGCTGAGCTGTCATGTCAGTCCTTGGAGCCAGAGTGGCTGATTTACAATATCACCCAAAGCCCCATGGATATATAGTCACATCTTGTTCCCACTGCCTTTGGAAATTTCGTGTAACTTAAGAGTTTTAATGCAAATGTAGACCACGAAGCAAACACCAGCAAACACAAATCAAACTTTGCCCCAAGCTCCAACTTCTACTCTGTGAGTAACTCCAGAGAGAAATTGCCTTCCATCTTTAGCACGCTGGGGAAACCAGACACTTGATGATAAATTTGGCTTCATTTACTAAATTTGTTCCCAAAGTTTCAGGTGGGTTGTATGAATAACATTGGTGGAAAACAACAGAAATCTTAGAGAGCCAACTGGCTGTGAGGCAAATTACCTTGAATTTCAAGACATTTCAGAGCCAAATCTTGTGGAAATTTTTCCTTTCTTTCTTCCTTTCTTCCTTTCTTTCTCTTTTCTTTTTTATTTGCAAATGAGATTTATTATTTAAATTGTCATGTTTTCTCTATTCTTAGATGACAATGTTTATGTTCCGAAAAGAAAACAATATTTTACTGAAGTAATGTTTCAATTAATCTTATCTGACATCAGTGAGATAGCTCACTGGGAACTGTCTGTGGTATGCACAACTGGCAACCTGTCCTCCATGCTCATGAGACAGTTTTCTCTCAGTGCCACCTCAGCTAAGGTCCAAATGTACCAAGAAAGCTAAAAGAAAATGAACAGAAACAGGGTGACAGAAAAGTGTCAGAGAGAAAGTCAGTGGAGATTCTTATATGCAGAATGAACACCAGACTACCTTTGTCTTATGATTAAAATGGTGGAAAAGGGAGAATTAAACAGTCTGGGTAAATGTTCAAAGACAATATCTGCAGACTCAAATGATTTTACAGGTTCACTTGCTAGTTATATATTATATATTACATAATTAATTATAAATATGTAATGTGTTTAATATATTACAATAAATATATTAATGTATATATATATATATATATATATATATATACATATATATATACACATACATATACATATTTAGGTCTTTGTTTCCAAGGATATGCTTAGCACAACTGTTTCCTTGTTTCATTTTTTCTAACTTTGGCAAACCATAATGGGTAAGAGTGGTCAGAGACCAAAGGGCCAGTCTTCTCATAGGCATGGCAGTCACAAAATGCCATTAGCAATTTCCTATGAGGCTATGATCTCACTTATTATCTGCTTTTCAATCTGAAAATACAGAGTGCGAAAACCAGGAACTGTCTGTGCCTGTGTGGGACTTATTTACAGCTCCAGGCTGGAGACAGTCATTCCATATGACAGGAATGGAGTTAAGTTACTGTTGTGAAAGGGGCTTCAAAGAGCAAGGAGCATCAAGGTCTTCCAGCATGGAACTTGGCCCATTGGCAAAAATCAGGAACAGACTCCCCTGATGAGTCTGCAGAATGAGCAGGGTAGGATTCAATTAGGTGAACCTAGGAGGAGATCGTTGTCCAGGCACAGATAAGTATTTGAGAAGGGCTTTGTCAGAGGGTGAGGCTGGGGTGGGTCTGGCATGCAACTAGGAAGGTTGAAACATGTATAAGGTGACTCTGCAAGAATGCCAGGGTCATAAGCTTCAGGAACATTGTGTTCTCTTAAGGACAAAGAAGAAAGTGGCGCTGATGGTTCTAAATGTGCATGTGTGCCTTTGTTTAATTGAGACATTAGTTACAAACAGAAATAGTTTAGACCTGTTATTATAGTTTGGGTCTAAGGAATTCTCCCCCAAATGTCTTATGTATTGAACAGCCAGTGCTCAAATAATAGGTAGCACTCTTTTTTGAGATTCTGGAATCTCTCTGAAGTAGGTTCTAGCTGGAAATAAGTCACTTCAGGCACGTTAAAAGCACTGCATCCTTTCCTAGGTCCTTCTTTCCTTCTGCTTCTTGTCCACCATGATGTTAAAAATTCCCTTCATTGCATGCTCCTGTATGTCACTCTGGTATTATTGCCAAGTGCATGGAATGAAGCAGCCAGGTACTGGATCCTCTGAAATCATAAATTATTTGTGCCAGGTATTTTATCATTGCACCCAGAAAGGCAATTAGTAAACACATGATATACAGTGTAACATTTCAATATACAGAGGGAATATGAAATAATTATGACCATCTAGTGATGTGTGTTCTAATATTAGTCTGACTGCAGGTAGAAACTCCTTTGGAGTGGTTCAAAACCTCTAGTTTAAATATAAAGAGTGAAGTCAGTTGTAGTGAGCAAGAAGACCCAGCACTCTAGACTGGAGGGGTGGGGGTATTGGGGCAGGGAGAAAAGATGAGGAGAGATAATGGAGAATAGAGGAGGGGTGAGGAGGAAGAGGAGGAGAAATGGTTAGAGGTACAGAGGGAAGAGGAAGGAAGAGCTGGAAGAGAGAAAGATGAGGAAGGATACAGAGGAGAAAAGTAAAGGATGTATGGGAGGGGAGGGGTGAAAAGAGAAGGTGGACAAATGGTTATGGGGAAGAGGGGTAAGGAGACTAGGAGTGGAGGAGTGGTGGAGAAACATAGAAGAGAGGTGATGAAGGAGGCCAGGAGGATGGGCGGGTTGCTTGCATTTACCTTGTGTGGGATACAAGTTACACCCTTCTTAATGACAATGAACCCAGCAAATGCTGTGTTCCTAAAGAGAGCAATCTAGAGTATGCACAGATGGACATATATCAATTGACAAACATGGGACCATGAAAGGTGCCCTGGGGACCCCCGAGCAAGCTCTGATTGACTGTCCCTGCACCTCAGGCCTTGCTTTCCCACACCGGAATGGTGCCCTACAGCTTCCCATGGTCTGACCCCTGCATGGGGTAAGCATGGTCAAACTTCTCAAGTCCTGCTTCCCCCAGTGGCCCAACCGCTGTTGTGGTGCAAACGTGGAACTCTTCCCACCCCCCAAAATTAACCCAACATACAATATCTCAAAAGTTCACTGAGTGGCCTAAGTCAAGTAGATCTAAGCCAAGAGATACAGGGGTGAGTCCTAAACTTGCAGCGGTAAAGAACAAATATAAACCAGATTACTAATCTCTCTGCCTGAAATAAGGAAATAGGAGCAAGGCCTGAAATGACAGAGTCACCTAGTAGCTCTGTTGATAGTCATTCACATACTGCATGGAACTTGATGGGTGACATATTCCCTAAGGCCAGGAGTATATGTCCAGCCTGTCATTTCATTAGGACCCCTGAGGGCCATCACTGGGAAAAATCCACCCCTGCCTTCAAACTAAAAAGCTCTCCCTTAAAAAATATTATTTTTATTTTATGTGTATAAATGTAAGTATATCTGTGAACCATCTCTGTGTGTCCAGTGCCCAGGGACAGGAGAAAAGGGTATTGCCCTGCTTAGAACTGGAGTGACAGATGGTTGTAAACTGCCACATGGGTGCTAAAAATAGAACCTAGGTCCTCTGGGAGAACACTTAACCACTGAGCCATCTCCCCAGCCCTTAAACATCTTTAGTTGTTCTTCCTGATTAGAAACCAGAATTAAGACTGAGAAATTCATACTATGCTGATCTCTTCCACAGAACATTGCTAAACTATAGCCTTTCAAGTGGCTTGGATGATAGGCATGTAGCACTCATTCAATCTTTTTGAGCCTCAGTCTCTGCTTCTGTAAAATACAAATGATAGCATCTGCATCCACAGGATTTTAAAAATAGCATGTTTATGTGCACCTGCTAAAGTTACACATAAATTCCTATTATTTTACTGCCATATGAAGAAAAACATTATTGATACAGTTTTTAAACAAGAAATATTTTTATAGCTTTCTTAATGTCCATTTTCTTGACCTGTTATAGTAAACATTTACATTCTTCCTGTAGTTACATGTAAGATGATCAGAGAGTTTGAGCTGTCCTGTAACATTGTGAGATTAGAAGACTGAGGCTTGGGGTCAGTGAGAGGGGTCACCCAAGCCTGAGTACTGAACTCAAGTCCCAAGACTCACATGGCAGAAAGGGAGAAAGGACCTCTGCAGACTGCTCTACATACACACATGCACCTACATCCCACTGCTGCCTCATAAAATAGATAGATAAATAGACAGATAGACAGATAGACAGACAGATAGACAGATAGATGTAAATTGTTGGGGTTTTTTTTTAATTGGACTAGGGAGATGACTCAATAGGTTAAGTGCTTGCTGTATAAGCACGGCAACTCAAATTTGAATTCTCAGTGAGCACACGCTTACATGTGAGTATGCACGCACACCCACACAGGCATACACAGGCACATACACAATTGTGGCCTGTGAAGTTAAATAAACAGTGGCTAGATATACCCTCAGTTTTGTCCTTGAACAAAGGTTTACTTCCTTCACAGAATCCTTAATACAACCCCAACCTCAGAGGACTTTACAATTCATCAAAGCACCTCTTATATAGTAAGTGTACCGTCGATTTTCCATTAGTCCTTCTTCTTCTTCTTCTTCTTTTTCTTCTTCTTCTTCTTCTTCTTCTTCTTCTTCTTCTTCTTCTTCTTCTTCTTCTTCTTCTTCTTCTTCTTCTTCTCTGTTCCTCCTCAGTTTCCTTTCAGTGTGTGTGTGTGTGTGTGTGTGTGTGTTACACAGAAGGATATTTCTCAATGTTGAGAATCCTGAGAAGTGTCAGCCTCCATGGGTTCCTGACTACTGACCACAATTTCTACACATAGTAAGCTCAACACCCTGAGAGAGTTCATGAACCCCAAAAGGCTCCCTGGGCAATTCCAGATCATAAAAACATGAAACATTAGACTTAGCTTTCAAAAATCATTTCTAAATGTCTTTATGCCCCAGAAACACTGCACCCTGGCCACACATCTTTCTTCTTTGTGATTCCAGAAGACACAAAGCTGGCCCTGCTAAACAACCTGATGCCAGGAATACGGCAGGGGTTAGCATCTGAGCCAAGGCACTGACACTTGGAGCTTCCATTGAACCTGCTTTAAGCTCTATCTTCTGCTTCCTTCCTCTTTCCTGGGGACCTCTGCCCTTCATCTGGAAGTCTGTCCAGAGGGTAGAATGAGCACCCTGCCCTATAGATGCTATAGCCTTTAGTGTTCCTGTCCTTTTGCCAAGCGCTTTATGACTCTGACCCAGCATAAATAGGCAAAAACCCATGGGCAGGATGGTTATTTTTGGAAAGGCAATGATGTTTGTTTTGGAAAAGAAGTCACTCAACAAGGAATAAGAAATACTTTTCCTTTTGCTCAAAGATAACTTCTTTGGGGGCAATATGGCAAGAATCAAATATTTGGGTGGTTTTCTTTTCAAAGGGTCAGTGTGTGAAACTTGCATAAGAGCTGTGCTGTGTATTCCTTAGTCCACAGGGAACTGATAAGAGGGTCAGGTAGTTTACAGTTGTTTTCCAAAGTTCAAGTTGACACCTAACCCCCTAATTCCCATATTAAAGGTATGTGTGGGGTGATGGTGCCAGAATACTTTGCTCTCATGGATTATCAAGGCAGTGACTTTATCATGAAAGTAAGCTGTCGTTTGCATGCCTCTTCCATCTGCCTGTGTGATATTCCCATAATGTTTTGACCCGAAAACAGATCCCTCTCCTGATGCTGCATTACAATATAATAGCCAACTTAGAGGAACAAAAAATAGTTGTTAAGATGTCAGGGATATGGAGTTGTCCTTTGTTATGATTTGAATACCAAGTGTCCCTCAGAAGGCTCATATGGTGAAAGTTTATTATTAGAAGGTTCCAGAAACTTTACAACTTGGACCCTTGAAAGAAGTTAATCACCAGGGACATGACTCTAAAGGTTAAATATGGCCTCCTGGTCCTCTTTGTCTCTCTGTTGCTTGTCTACTATGATATAAGTAGCCCCTGCCATATGTTCTCCCTGTCATGATACATGGGGCCTGCTTTATGACTGATGGCTTGTAGATGGAACTCGTATTATTGCCTGCCTCAAGAAGATTGTCTGTATATTTCTGTATCCTCAACAATCTATTTGCTCTCTAATAAAAATGAAAGGCACTCAATGGGTATAGAATGCCAGTTAGGAAAGGTAGATGGTGGTGTTAGTGCTTATACTACATTATAAATATCCTTAGTGTTGTTTAGAACCTATTACAATTACTGAAGAAAGTGGTTAAGATGACAACTTCTATGCTATGTATATTAATGTCTGATTATGGTTTGAGTCTTATTGGTATAAAATACGAATAAAGAACATTTAAGAATCAAGAAAAAGGGAGTGGGAGACCTAGGCTGCTGGGGAGCAGAGGGATCTCTGTGGAGTGCACACGGAAAGGGCACCCCCTGCCCTGACCTGCCCTGTCCTCCCAGATCCAGTGACCGGGAACAGATCTTAGGAACTTCTGTTCCCACCCGGAGACGACTTCAGGACGCAGAGCGGAGCCTGGCCCAACTGCCAGCCGGAAAGGCGGCTCGTACAGCCTGAGCAACTGGTGAGTGGGAGACCTAGGCTGCTGGGGAGCAGAGGGATCTCTGCGGAGTGCACACAGAAAGGGCACCCCCTGCCCTGACCTGCCCTGTCCTCCCCGATCCAGTGACCTGGAACAGATCTTAGGAACTTCTGTTCCCACCCGGAGACGACTTCAGGACACAGAGCAGAGCCTGGTCCAACTGCCAGCCGGAAAGGCGGCTCGTACAGGCTGAGCAACTGGTGAGTGGGAGACCTAGGCTGCTGGGGAGCAGAGGGATCTCTGCGGAGTGCACACAGAAAGGGCACCCCCTGCCCTGACCTGCCCTGTCCTCCCCGATCCAGTGACCAGGAACAGATCTTAGGAACTTCTGTTCCCACCCGGAGGCAACTTCAGGACACAGAGCGGAGCCTGGCCCAGCTGCCACCCGGAACCTGGGCTGCCGGGAAGTAGAGAGATCTCTGCGGAGTGCACGCGGAAAGTGTACCAGGGACACAGACCAGATACAAGGGAAAGGCAAGAACATATCACTGACAACAAAATGGCAAGAGGAAAGAGAAAGAGTATATCCCAAGGAAACCAAGACAATCTAGCAACACCAGAACCCAGCTCTCCGATAGTAGCAAACATTGGAATTCCAAACACTCCAGAGAAAGAAGACACATACCTGAAATCATGCCTCAAGACGCTGATAGAGTTACTTAAACAAGAAAGGGAGGAAAAGCAAAAAGATTCAGAAGCTTTTAAAGAAGAAACAAGAAAAACACTCAAAGAACTCAAAGAACGAGAGGAAAACAGAACCAAAGAAATAAAGGAATGGAAGAGGGAAATTAAAACAGAAATTGACACAATAAAGAAAGCGCTAAAAGAGATAACCCTAAGAGGCAGAACACCAAAAAAAGAAATCAGGAGTCACAGAAGCAAGCATTTCCAACAGATTACAAGAGATCAAGGAGAGAATCTCGGGGGCAGAAGACAACATTGCAAACATAGACAAAACAGCCAGAGAAGATGCAAAAAACAAAAAGCTCCTAACCCAAAATGTTCAGGAAATCGAAGACACAATGAGAAGACCGAACCTAAGGATAATAGGAATAGAAGAGGGAGAAGAGTATCAACTAAGAGGCACAGTAAATATCTTCAACAAAATCATAGAAGAAAACTTCCCTACCCTCAAGAATGAGATGACCACGAGCATAAAAGAAGCCTTCAGAACTCCAAATAGGTTGGACCAGAAAAGAAATACCTCCCGACACATAATAGTAAAAACATCAAGTGCCCAAAGTAAAGAAAGAATACTAAAAGCAGTAAGGGAAAAAGGTCAGGTAACATATAAAGGCAGACCAATCAGACTCACACCCGATTTCTCAACAGAGACTATGAAAGCTAGAAGAGCCTGGACAGACATCATGCACTCCTTAAGAGAGCACAAGTGCCAGCCCAAGCTGCTATACCCAGCAAAACTATCAATAACCATCGATGGAGAGACAAAGATATTTCAAGACAAATCAAAATTCACACAATATCTGACCACAAACCCAGCACTACAACAAATTATAGGTGGAAAACCCAATACAAGGAGGGAAAATACAGCCTAGTAAAAACAAGAAAACTCCTAAACAAGAAAACTAAAAGAAGAAAAAAACACAGACACAACTCAACCCAAAAAAGCAAAAATGGCAGGAAACAGAAACAATTATTCCTTGATATCTATTAACATAAATGGTCTCAACTCCCCAATAAAGAGACATAGACTATCAGACTGGATACATAAACAAAATCCAGCCTTTTGCTGCATACAGGAAACTCATCTCAGAGACAGAGACAGACACTATCTCAGAGTAAAAGGGTGGGAAAAAAACTTCCAAGCAAACAGCTCCAAGGAGCAAGCTGGAGTGGCTATTCTAATATCGAATAAAGTAAATTTCCAACCAAAAGTTATCAAAAAAGATAAAGAAGGTCACTTTTTACTCATTACCGGGGAAATCTGTCAGGAGGAACTCTCAATCCTTAACATATATGCTCCAAATAAAAAATCACCCACATTCATAAAAGAAACTCTACTAAAGCTCAAAAAATACATTTCACCCCACACAATAATAGTGGGAGACTTTAATACCCCACTCTCACCAAAGGACAGATCAGGGAAACAGAAACTGAACAAGGACACTGCAAAACTAGCAGAGACTTTGACCCAACTAGAATTAATAGATATATACAGAACATACTATCCTAAAGTAAAAGAATACACCTTCTTCTCACCACCCCATGGCACCTTCTCGAAAATTGACCACATAATTGGACACAGAACGAGCCTTCATCGATATAAGAAGATTGAAATACTCCCATGCATCCTCTCAGACCACCATGGTCTAAGGCTGGTCTTTAACAACAACAAAGACAACAAAATGCCCACATACACATGGAAACTAAACAATGCTTTGTTAAAGGATAGCAGGGTCAAAGAAGAAATAAAGAAAGAAATTAAGGACTTTCTAGAATTCAACGAAAACGATAACACAACATACCCAAACCTATGGGATGCAATGAAAGCAGTATTGAGAGGAAAACTCATAGCCCTAAGTGCTTCCAAAAAGAAACTGGAGAGAGCTCACATCAGCAACCTGACAGCACAGCTAAAAGCCCTAGAACAAAAGGAAGCAGACATACCCAAAAAGAGTAGATTGCAAGAAATAATCAAAATTAGGGCAGAAATAGACCAAATAGAAACAAAAAGAACCATTGAAAAAATCAACAAAGCAAAGAGTTGGTTCTTTGAGAAAATCAACAAGATTGATAAACCCCTAGCCAGACTAACTAAAGGGCAAAGAGAGAGTATCCAAATTAACAAAATCAGAAAGGAAAGTGGTGACATAACAACTGAAACTAAGGAAATTCAAGAAATCATCAGATCCTACTACAAAAACTTATACTCCAAAAAATTGGAAAATCTGGAGGAAATGGACGAATTCCTAGACAGATACAAGGTCCCAGAGTTTAACCAGGACCAAGTAAACCATCTACATAACCCTATAACACCTAAAGAAATAGAAGAAGTCATCAAAAGCCTCCCAACCAAAAAAAGCCCAGGTCCAGACAGGTTCAGTGCAGAATTTTATCAGACATTTATTGGGGATATAACACCAATATTCGCCAAACTATTCCAAAAGATAGAATCAGATGGAATATTACCCAACTCATTTTTTGAGGCTACAATAACCCTCGTACCTAAGCCACACAAAGACCCTACAAGGAAAGAGAACTTCAGACCAATCTCACTTAAGAACATTGATGCAAAAATACTCAACAAAATCCTTGCAAACCGAATCCAAGAACACATCAAAACCATCATTCATCATGACCAAGTAGGCTTCATCCCTGGGATGCAGGGATGGTTTAACATAAGAAAATCCATCAATGTAATCCACCATATAAACAAACTTAAAGACCAAAATCACATTGTCATCTCACTAGACGCTGAGAAAGCATTCGACAAAATCCAACACCCCTTCATGTTAAAAGTCCTGGAAAGAACAGGAATCCAAGGCCCATATTTAAACATAATAGAAGCAATATACAGCAAACCAACAGCCAACATCAAACTTAATGGGGAGAAACTTGAAGCAATCCCACTAAAATCAGGGACTCGACAAGGCTGCCCACTCTCTCCCTACCTATTCAACATAGTACTGGAAGTCCTGGCTGGAGCAATTAGACAGCAAAAGGAGATCAAGGGGATACAAATCGGAAAGGAAGAGATAAAAACATCACTCTTTGCCGATGACATGATAGTGTACTTGAGTGACCCCAAAAATTCCACCAGAGAACTCCTACAGCTGATAAACAAGTTCAGCAAAGTGGCCGGATACAAAATTAACTCAAACAAATCAGTAGCCTTCCTATACTCAAAGGACAAACATGTGGAGAAAGAAATTAGGGAAAAGGTACCCTTCACAATCGTTACAAAAACTATGAAATACCTTGGTGTGACTCTAACTAAGGAAGTGAAGGACCTGTATGAAAAGAACTTCAAACCTCTAAAGAAAGAAATTGAGGAGGATCTCAGAAAATGGAAAGATCTCCCATGCTCATGGATTGGAAAGATCAACATCTTAAAAATGGCCATCCTACCAAAAGCAATCTACAGATTCAATGCAATCCCCATCAAAATTCCAACCCAGTTCTTCATGGAATTGGAAAGATCAATGTGCAATTTCATATGGAATAACAAAAGACCTAGAATAGCGAAATCCATCCTCAACAACAAAAAAACATCTGCGGGAATCACTATCCCTGACCTCAAGCTATATTACAAGGCAATTGTGCTGAAAACTGCATGGTACTGGTACAGAAATAGGCAAGTGGATCAATGGAATAGAATAGAAGATCCAGAAATGAGCCCTCATGTATATGTTCACCTGATTTTTGACAAAGGAGCAGTAAACATTCAATGGAAAAAGGACAGCCTATTCAACAAATGGTGCTGGTCCAACTGGCACTCAACATGCAAAAGAATGAAAATAGACCCGTTCTTATCTCCTTGTACAAAGCTCAAGTGTAAGTGGATTAAAGATCTCCACATTAAACCAGATACACTGAAACTATTAGATGAGAAAGTAGGGAAAACCTTAGAACACATAGGCATAGGAGAAAATTTCCTGAACAAAACACCAATGGCTCAAGCTCTAAGGTCAAAGATTAACAAATGGGACTTAATGAGATTGCAAAGTTTCTGTAAGGCTAAGGACATCGTCAAGAAAACAAAACGGCAACCAACAGAATGGGAAAAGATCTTTACCAACACCACATCAGATAGAGGCCTAATATCCAAGGTGTACAAGGAACTCAAAAAGCTAGACACCAGAGAATCAAATAACCCTATTAAAAAATGGGGTACAGAGCTAAACAAATCATTTTCAGTTGAGAAACACCGAATGGCCGAGAAACATCTGAGGACGTGCTCGACATCCTTAGCCATCAGGGAAATGCAAATCAAAACAACCCTAAGATTCCACCTCACACCAGTCAGAGTGGCCAAGTTCCAAAACTCAGATGACAGCAGATGCTGGCGAGGCTGCGGAGAAAGAGGAACACTTCTCCACTGTTGTTGGTGTTGCAAGCTAATACAACCACTCTGGAAATCTGTCTGGCGATACCTCAGAAAATTGGATATAGTACTACCTGAAGACCCAGCTATTCCACTTCTGGGCATATACCCCAGAGACACTTTAATACACAACAAAGATATATGCACCACAATGTTCATAGCGGCTCTATTTATAATAGCCAGAAGCTGGAAGGAACCCAGATGTCCTTCAGAAGACGAATGGATACAAAAATTTTGGTACATATACACAATGGAATACTACTCAGCCACCAGAAACAATGACTTAACCAAATTCTTAAGAAAATGGCTGCATCTAGAGAAGATCATCCTGAGTGAGATAACCCAGTCACAAAAGTACAGACATAATATGCAGTCACTGATAGTGGGATGCTAACCCCAGAGGCTTGCACTCCCCCAGAAACAACTCACAGACTGTATGAAGTCCAAGAAATAAAGAAAACAAAAAATATACATATATTCACAAAACAAGAAGACTTTGACTATTTCCATGTTGTGTTTTGTTTTGCATGTACTTTACGCTTATTGCAACTAGTAGGTTTTCAATGCATACTGTCAAGCCCTTGAAAAAAATCAAGTACTGACTAAAAAACATATTCACATGGTTTTATGTAAAATTTATTTTAATGTCTGAAAAAACTGTACTGACAAAAATGTATAATTTTAAGCAAAAAATGTTTAAAATCTGTACATTTATCTTTGTTTTGCAAAATAAAGTCATTTTAAAAAAAAGAATCAAGAAAAAGAACATTTTGGATCCCCATCAAATTATTCCTGCTACATTTCAGGGCACATTGTTCTCAGTTGATGTCCATTCTTCTGTTACATATATGTATCCATTAAAACCAATCTCCCTATGGATTTATCTCTGTCTTCTTCTTTGTAGGAATATATATGCAACACCTTCCCCATGGTGGACTTTGTGAAATGAGAATGAAGGAATTACCCATGGAAATGAGGGAAATAGAGAACAGTGATTAACTAAGTTCAGTCACCAAGACTTCTTAGAGATTCTTAACACGTTGTTACCAGGCTTCAGAGCTTGCAACATTGTTCAAACTTTTCATAAGGATGCTTAAACTTGTCATGTGTAGCTCAGAAATCCTCCAGAAACCATTAGCTTGTATTAGTTTAAGCCCACTAAATTTTTACCTAATGGTGGAGCCATTCAAAGTGACTGGTTCAAGAGACATGCAGCTAACTTTACACTGGGGATATTTTATGGACAAACTAGTCCTGGGTCCTGACTTCCTTAAGTACCCTTCTCAATCACCAAGAAGGACTTATCCTGGAGACTACTGGGAAAGAACATTAGTTACACTAGCCAAGGAGAGAGATTTTTCAGTTTCTCTCTGCCTCCCAACTCCTAAAGGCATGCCTAGGACAAGCTGTCTGCTGTTGAATTGGGGCAGCTTAAAACTGTCAGTCACTAAAGACAACAGAGTATATTACATCTGAAAGCCACCCTTCATCTGCCAAACACTTGACAACTAGGGAGAAATTATTATAGCCATATCTCCTTAATGTGACTAAAATCTATTGCTTCTGGAAAGAACAATACCAAGTAAGAATGACCCATGCATCTTTTTTTTATGCTTTTTATTATTTTCCTATTTGTGTGTTGTATAAATGACAATAGCAGACAAAGTTATACCTATTAGAGAGGTGGGAAATTGAGGCCCAGTAGGTGAGCAATTCACTCAAACTCATACCTTTTAACTCTTAGACACATATGGTCCTCGGTAACCAAACTGATCTATGATTTCTCAGGGACACTCTGTACTTTGCTGGGCAACATTTAATTGTACCTTGAGAGACCAGCCAGCATTTAAGTGTTTCACAGAGTGATGAGGAAATAAATGATCTGGGAGGACTTTGCTCTTGGACCCAGAGGCAAATGAACAATGCTACTCTGTGAGCCAGGAATTTAAAATAACCATTTTCTGTAGTAGTAAATATTAATCATCGACAAAGGCTTAATAAACCATGCCACACTACCTCCTGTCATTCCCCATCCCCAGAAGTGGCTGCCCTCCCAAGACTCTCTGCCATGAACTCCACTCACATTCCCAGCATCTTCCCACCGTGGTCACTGTCACAATTCCAAGTAGTCTGACAAAATCAAAACTCTAGAAGCTTGTAATTTATCAATCAGATTTATATCAGCAAATTCTCACTCCATAAAATGTTCACAAAATAAACTTGATATAAACTGCCCACCTAGATAAGACAAATTGTCCTGTAATAATCTGTCCCTTATTATATATTTATAACTACCTGTGGCTAATTAAAGTCACATGTGTCCGGGTCATCTTCCTCATTCACCATCTTCTCCCCTTCTATCTAGTCTCCTTCCCCTATCTCCTGACGTCTCAAAAACTCTGTGCCCACCTTTCTTTTTCATTGTTCTATCACAGGCCTTTCCTTACCTGTGCCTGCCCTCACCTGCATATAGACATCAACTACATTTTTCATATACTGTTTTCCTAAATGAAAATAGTCCCAAGGACTATTGTTCAGAGAATACTTTCCCTATAACACACACTGCTTCCAGCATGACACCTGCCTTGTCTGATTTCATCCTCATGATTACTTGAGAAATAAATGTTACCAAGAGCACTATGGGAAGTGAAAAAAAAAGACACAGAGAGACTATGTAGTCCATGTAGCTTGAACTCAGAAATATGTTAATTCTACATGTGGGCATTTAGAGGAAGCACAGATAGGGTTAAATCCTGTTGAATCCATATATGCAGCTGGTCTTTTGGCTACTTTGTGGAGTATTTTTCTTCCACCCTTCTCCATCCATTTCCTTCTTTCCTTTCAATCCCCTAACACTAGGTAGGAGAGAAAGAAGGATAGAATGGAGAGAAAGAAATCCCTGAATAAAGTCAGAGGTAGGAAAGGGGACAATATCATTAGACTACTTCCTGCTGATTAAGGGTGTCAAGTTCCTTGGAGCAAGTTTGATCTTTACCATCAAGACATTTAATTTTTTCTTTTTATCTCTTTGTACACAACTACTTGACAAATTGCAACTAGCAGTATCCAACTACCTACTGGCCAACTGGCCACATCTATCTATTGGGTTCTAGCATTTATTTATTCTCTGAAAAAAATCCCCAAAGTTCCAAATGTCATGAACTCATAGAAACTATCTGCAATTAGCAAAATCACATCCCTGTTAGAGAATAAGGCAAATTATAGTCAGTTGCTGTCAGATTTAACAAATCTGAAGCAACCCCATATCCCATACATGAAATTAAAACCAAAACGAATTTCTTATAATATTTTTGTGTTTTTTAAAGAACTGTACTGACTGGTTTTGAGTGTCAACTTGACACAAGCTGGAGTTATCACAGAGAAAGGAGCCTCAGTTGAGGAAATGCCTCCATGAGAACCAGCTGTAAGGCATTTTCTCAACTAGTCATCAAGTGGGGAGGGCCCAGCCCATTGTGGGTGGTGCCATCTCTGGGCTGGTAAACCTGGGTTCTATAAGAAAGCAAGCTGAGCACAGGGAAGCAATCCAGTAAGCAGCATCCCTCCCTTCATAACCTCTGCATCAGCTCCTGCTTCCAGGTTCTTGCCCTGGGTGAGTTCCAGTCCTGACTTCCTTTGGTGATGAACAGCAATGTGGAAGTGTAAGCTGAATAAACCCTTTCCTCCCCAACTTGCTTCTTTGTCATGATGTTTTGTGCAGGAATAGAAACCCTAAGATGGAAACCAAAATTCTTACTACAAATGTAGGTTGATACCATCGTTTAGTCAAAAAGCAGATCATGTACATCCAGCCTACCAAGCATCACAGCTTAGCTGAGTTTGCAATAAACATATTTATAATGTTTATGTTATACATGGCAAAAATCATTTAATATGACACCTACTATAAAGTAAAATATCATATATCATAAATGACTCATTGACTGCTGTACTGGAGGTGAAAAGCAATGATTGTATGAGTTTGCTTCTGTATTATTGTAAGATTGGAGATTCTTCAATATTGGGGCTAGACTGAGGGCTCAGCAATTGAGAACACAGTGCAGGTTTCAATCCCAGAAGTCTCAGATTCGATTCCCAGCACCCGTATGACAACTGTCAACCATTTGTAACCCTAGTCCTAGAGGATTCGATGTCTACTTGTGGCCTCTTCAGGCAATGAACACACATGGGAGAAAAGACACCTCTACACACAAAATACATATTTTTTAATCTTAAGTATTCTCAGTGCTCTTAACTACTGCTGTGGTGTGTCAATATTAAGACATCTATTTTATAAAAGAAAATATCCTACAAACGTCATTATAAACAAATATTGCATTCACCCTTGTCACCAAATCCTCATTGATTATACAGCAGAGAAGAGCACGTTCTTGAAAAACATACACATCTACCTTTGGGAGTATACAAGGGTTTCTTACCTAGGAAAACGGAATGTGATGTGCATTCCTGAGTCTTTCAACAGCATGCAGATATGTGCTAGAAAGGACACATCAGACCTGTACCAATACCAGTTTTCAGATTATTCTAATTTATGAGATGGCTCAAGTCTGAGCTAGTCATTGCTGAAATGGAGACAGGTAGATCTTAGAGAGGGTGACTTTCTAAGCTTGTTACTCTTTGTACCAGTAACAGTTCTCCCCTGTCTCCTGTCTCCGCCAGGCTTGCATCAGCTTCTGCTGTGAGTTTCAACCCAGCTGTTTCCTTTCTACTATTAAGGTCAGGTCAGTCCCACCAGTAATAGGCAATGAGAAACTGATTGTCCATGAACAAAGTTAGTAATAAAAATGCTGAAGAAGACTGGAGGTGTGGGAGGTAACTATTCCTCGAAGAAGATCACTAACTCATGTGTCTTTGTATTCCTGGCACCAAGGCAAGGTCACCAGCACTGGAATGTCAAGAAAGGCATGAATGCATGGATGGGTGTGAACAGAGATGCCACTTTCTCATCATGTCTTAGTTTGCATCTAGAGTGGCATGGAGCATCTGAGGTTCCTTATCTCCTGTCTCTAATTTGGACACTTCACAATGTAGAGTGAAGATGCAACCACATCCAAATCTACTTGACATTTTCTCCAACTCTGGATTCTACCCTGATCTGTGGGCCATACATTCATCTTTATAAACCAGCATTCCCACCTAGACATCCTCCTAAGACATCTGCAGTTACTTCTGAAGAAATAGTGTCCACAGCCACCTCCATCAGGAGTTGCATGGCTCTGGAATGTAGGGAGGAGGATTGGTAAGGGGGTGAATGACTACACTTCGAAGATTATGTCAGTTATCTGGCATATGATGGTCACAAGAAAGTGCTGACACCAACATGCTCTATTGCCTTCATAGAAGATATGATGCTGAGGGCAGCAAATCTCCACTGTGGCCCCACCAGCAACCTGAGAATCAATGTAACAGGCTTTCACTATATTGCCTTATTCAAAGCCACAGGCATTGTTTCTTCTTTAAAGAATCCCCATTTCATTTGGTGATCCATCTATTATCCCAACACTGTGATCCAAATATGTGTGTCCCCCTAAAACAACACATGTGCTGAAACCAGTCCTCAATGTGATGGTCTTAAGAGTCAGGGCTTTGGAAGTAAGCATGCCATGGTCATCAAGCCTCAGGTAGAGAATTTGTGACTTTGATAAAAGCCCCCCCAAAGTCTCTCACTCCTTACAGCACATATGAAGACAGAAGGTAGCCATCTGTAAAGGATGGAAGCTTCCCATTTCAGCTTAGACATCAAATCTGCTGGTGCCTATTTTATGGACATTTAACTTCTCAAACTGTGAGAGATAAGCCTGTCATTTATAATCTGCCTGGTTTGTGATATTTTGCTACAGATGACAGAGTGGGCTAAGATACTCTATTAGGTACTTCTCTGTTGAAACATCATGACCAAGGCAATTTACAAAGGGAAGGATTTATTAGGGTTGATGATTCCAGAAGGGATGTGTCCACCACAGTGGGGAGGAAGGGCAGCAAGAAGCAGGCTCAGCAGCTGAAGTAGAATGCTGAGCATGTTATTCTTGAACTACAGACAGAATGACAGGATGGTTGGAACCTTCAAAGTACACCTCCAGTGGCATACTTCCTCCAGCAAGGCCACACTGCCTAAACCTAGCCAGGAAACACCACAAACCAGTGACCACATTTTTGTCCTCGTTTAAACCATACAGCTACCCAGCAAATATATTCTGATTCATTTAGCCTATTCAGTCCACCCAGGAGGTAATCGGTTCACAGACAGATAGCAGGAGTCCAGAGATGGGGAGTCTCTGTGGTGTCCTCTTCATTTTTGGATGCATCCCCTCCCTGTTAGGTGCTCCATACAGCTAGCTAGTGGGTGGCAAGAGAAACCAGAGGGGTTTACTCTCCAGTGAAATTAATGAGCTGATGTTCTATAAGACTATAAAAATGTTTAAACTGTTCACACTAGAAACCAGACTTTAATATTGATTATCATTGTAAACAATTTAATACATCTACAGCCCAGGATTGCTTCTCCAAAATATGGATTGTATTGTATCTGTGCCTCCAAAACAGAGGAAATGTTTTTGGTTTTCACAATAAATAGAAAGGATATATCTTATGAAATATAAGACAGTTATCAAAAAATTGATATTACACATTCTACAATATTCTAGACTATTCTGCAATATAATTCTGGTGGAAATCCTAATTATAATATTATATATGTCTAGAATTTATTTCCCTACCCAATACATATACAATAGTAACCCCATATCTAAAGTTTAATTTTCCAAGGTTTTAGTTGCCCAAATTAATCACAGTGGGAAATATTAAATGGAAGATTCTTGAAATAAACAATTCTTAGGTTTTGAACAATTTTATTACAATATATTATTATAATTATTCTAAAGTTAATGTTCCTAATGTATATGTTAAAAGCTGTAATGGGTATGTGTTGGGGAAATATAGTATATATAGGGTGGGCACTGTTCTTTATTTCAGGCATCCAGTGAAGGTCTTGGAACATGTCCCTTAAGATAATAGGGGACTAGAGAAAGCACTGACTGTTTTAGCATCAGCTTAATCTGCAGACATCTAGACATCTGGGGACCTTTCTTCTTTCATTGCTGGATCGGTCCCAACATGTGTGCACTCTTGGAAAACTGCTTGGCAGACTGCACCGTTGTTGGATGTGCAGCTGTTCTCTTCAGCGCTGTTGCAATCTGGATGATTTTTTACAAAACACCCACCTGACTTCAGTGTCTCATATGTACTAACTGATAATTACGTTGATTTTAAAAATCTGTTTTCAAGTGGGTTACAGTATCCATTTCTCCGAGTGTTTTCAAAAGACAGTGATGATGGTAGTGGTGGTGGTGAAGGTCCTAAAGTTGTGTACATGTACAAACCTGTTAAATCAGAACCTTGTCACCTGCTCCTATCACACTGCCACAATGGGTAGAGAAGGGCCTTGGGTCTGACAAAGTTCACAACCACTTGATTAGGTCTTTTCCAAATCCCCCAACTGCATTACTATGATATGAAGAGTCTTGAGGTGGAAACTACAAGCTGAAGTTTGTGTATGCATGGAAAACACAAGCTGGTATATTTTGGTTTAACTTCTATTTAATTTTGCTAACTAAGAGGTTCCATGATGGGACACAGCCTGGTGTGAGTAACTTCTCATTCCTATGCAAGTAAACAGAGCATCCTCTTGATTTGCCAAAGGTAGTTCTTAAAGAAATACTGGTGTAAAAATCACTAGCAGATCCCCTCCATTCGGGTTCCAGGTCTGATACCAATGACTTTGTAAACTCTGTTATTCCTGTGTAAAGTTTGTTTAAACTTGGAGATCAATGCACATCAGACTCATTGACCTTAAAACCTGCTTCCTTTATACCCTGACAATTCGTAACTTTATGTTGATGGCTTGAAGTTAACTTTGGAGGGAGTTTAATACTATAGAAATGGGCAAACATTACACACTACACTTTTCACTCCTACAGAACTGGTTATTAAACACAAAGAGTACACAAATGCCCAGAGTAGGGCAGACACCTCTGATATTCTCTTTTCTTGGATATGCCCAGACTTTGCCTACATAAGCATCTAAGGTGGCAGACGCCTATTCTGAAAATGTCACTGCAGCTTCCTTTGGAAACTACAGTCTGCTTCTCTGTTACCAGACTATATCCTATAATTCATTTTTCAGAAGGTAAAAATTTCTAGAAGTTGGTGGAAAGGTGAGTTAGTGAATAAGTGAGTGGCAGGAAGGTGAAATTGTGGGCAATTTATGTGGTGTGAGTGTGCATGAATGGGGTGTGTATGCACGCATGTATGCATGTGTAGGTACATGTGCGTAGTGGTGGGAGGATGTATGGTATACTTAGTGAGTGATTGTGTGTGCATTGTGGAAGCTGGCTAGAAATCAAAGCTAGCAAACATTGGCTCCAACTAACAGGTCTAATACAAATGGGCCAACTGCTTGAAGTTCATTAGTGCTTTCTAACTGAATGGTGCTTGGCAGTGGGCTTGTTTTCCGTTGGCATGAGGAGTTATAAAAGAAACTGCCAACATGTGTTTTAGCCAACCAGATTGTGATCAGCATGCCCCACCTGAATCCCATGCCAACCCAGTCTTTGCAATTAACACCTGGAAATCTCTAGTGCTGGGTGGAAAACAGATAAAAAAAGATGCCAGGTTGGGGAAAACACAGGAAGGGGAAGGGTTGGGCCTTGTGCTCTCACAGACAGGCATCAGTGGCAGTCCTGTAATGTAAAGTAAACCTCATATCATATGACAGAGAAGGATGCTCCTGAGCAAGAATCATCCTGGCAAACAGATGCCGTAGCATCATAGAACATCCCCAGCCAAGAACATACTCTAAGAGATCGCCAGCCATGTAGGATTGAATAAGGCAGATTGAATAAGACCAGCCATGTTGAGGGATTCTCTGTAGTCTTCACTTTAGTTGTCTGCTGTTTCCAGCTTTCCTTAAACACACAGTTGACTCAGCACCAACACTGCCCTCTGGCTCTCTCCACTCCATTCTTAGAGTAAGGACTCAGGCCACAGTCTTTTCCTGTTAATCTCAAACCTATGACTGTCCAATCAGAAGGGAATCTGGTTGGATGCAACTTCATGGCCAGAGTGTCATTCATCAAGGTACACCAAGAAAAAACAAACAAACAACACACAAACCAGTTATTTGTTAGATTAAAAAAAAAATCTAAAATATCCCAAAGTAGAAATTGTACAAATCATGTTTTCTGTCACAATAATATATAATTATAATCTAACATATATTACAATCTTAAGATTTGTTTTATTTACATGTGTCAATGCTTACATATATGCATAGATGTGTGTATGTACATGTATATGCATACACATGTGAGCCTCAAGCCTCTGCAGAGGCCAGAAAATGGTGTCAGATTTTCTCAAACTGGAATTATAAGTGACTGTGAGCTACTAAGCTGGGTGTTATTAACAGGTCCTCTGCAAGAGCAACAAGTGCTCTTAATCACTAAATCATCTCTTCAGTCCATATCATGATGTTTTCAAATAGCAAAATTATTATAACCTGCACAAAATAAACACATCATAGCTTTTATTTATACCTTTAATCAATGAAGTGACTGATCGGATGTTAATTACAACCATTCCAAATAGAGTTTAACAAGGAGGAAAGAGAAAAGGAAAAGAGCAATGGAAGTAGGTGGGGGGAGGAAGACATGGGAGAGATGAAGGCATGGCAATGTCTCTCAAGTGTGACAATCACCAGTAGCCTCAGTGTCCCTTGCTGTCACCCCTACTGACTTAAATAAAAGAAACCAGAAGAATCTTCACTTGTAGGAGCAACATTCCAATTTACTCAACGAATGCAATAAATTCACAAATAGATGTCAAATCTGCCATTTCTGCCAAGACAATAACCTCTTACACCACCAGACATAATCAACATCTCTATGACCAAGAATTATTCACACTATTACCAACTTGCTCAATTAGACACTCCTAAAACTAGTTCAAATATGGTGAAACTCAGAGCTAATCTGAAAGGGCACCTTGAAAAGCACATCTTGCTTAAAATCTATTTCAACCTTGTTAAAAATTTTCCATTTTGTGTGCACGTCATTTTTATCAAATTTATGTATCCCTAGACAAGGGCTACTTATTGTTGGAACTAGAAAGAACCAACTCAACAATATTTTTAATTTACTTTGGTTTTATGCTAAAAAATGAAAAAAGGATGTCTAAGGACAAGTGTCTCCTGAGTTTTCTCATATGAAAAAATTACACTTAATATGCATACCAAGTCCAAGCATGGGAGTACACCCCTGGCATTCTTGCACTTGGGATACAGACAGGGAATTCCCAGAAGTTTGAGGCTAGTGTCCATAGTGAGTTCCAGGCCAGCCAGAATTACATAGTAAGACACTGTCTCAAAAACTAACAGACAAATCCTCAAAATCTCTGTGTGTGTGTGTGTGTGTGTGTGTGTGTGTGTGTGTGTGTGTGTGTGTGTGTGTGTGTGTAGAAGAAGTCTAAACAAAGAGGGAGAGCAAGGGATGGTAATAGGGGAAGGAAGAAAGACATATATTACATCTTTTTATCCTATATGTAGAACTCTATTTAAATATATGTTTAAATCTACCAGTTAATAAAGTATAAATCTATGGAGGGATGAGAAGGGAAGGGGACAAGAAAGGCTAATGGGGGTGTGAATATGAGAAAAGATCATAAGGAATCACATTAACTTTAGCTAAAATTATTTAATAATGAAAGCTAAAGAAATCCATTGCCATAAACAAGTCACAGTAAGTGAAGGATTTGCTGAAGCATTTCAACTCGATTCTGATTATATGCCAAAAACTACGTCATGATCTATAATTAAAATTACTTAATGATTCATCACCTGTCAAACTACATTTTCACTAAACTAATTAGATTTCATAAAAAAGTGAAGAACTGGATTTAATCTGCCTGCTATCCTTATCAGAGTCATTAGTTTCTCAACAAGGTTTTGGTGCCCCAGGGACATGTTACCCCAGCACAGTGCCCCATACCCAAGATGGAACCTGACTTCTGTGAGCTGGTTTTAGCCCCTCTCAAGTGTGTATCTTTCTTGATATCTCCCTGTGCCTGGTTCATATAGAATTAAAGCAAAAATCTAACAGGAATCAATATCAAATAATGAATAGCTTCCAAAGATAGACATACTATAAAAGAAAACAAGACTCAAGTTTCACATCCTTAACTCATAGACTTTCTTCTGTGTCCCACTAGATTCTAGATAAGAGTGGCCACGTGAGCTTATTACTGAAGGGGTCCTTAATACCATGCCCATATGTTCATATATTTTAAAAATTATAAGTTATAAAAATTATAAAAGCAAGATCCTTTAACACTAATAAATTGAGGTCTCTGAGGATGTGTCTGCTGCCTCTTGAAACCCAGTTTGAAAGAACAAGCACACTGTCCCTCATGAATAGACACATTTATGTGATTATTGCTTCTTATCCTACTTCAGGGATGGTGTTTCATAATATCTAGATGTCACCAAAGTCTTCAGTGTCTCTCATTTTCAGTTATAAATTTAGTCATTGATACCACAGCAAAAAGAAGCTCCCTTTCTCATAGCAGCCAGTGGTGGTATGAACCACAGACTTCACCATGGTCTTCAGTAACAACATGGGCCTCTGACATCAGCACAGCCTCAGTTCAGATCACAGACATCCATGTAGCCTCTGGTAGCAGCATGAACCACAGACAACACATAGCCCCCTGTAACAGCAAGTACCACAGACTCCAATGTGGTCCTTGGTGGTAAGACAGACCACAGACATCCACATGTCCTCTGGCTTATCCAGAAGGCTGAAAGCCATGTTGGTGTCTGTTATCTATGCTGCTACCTGAGGCCATGTTGATGTCTGTGAACTGTGCTGTCACAAGATCCTTGTAGATGTAGTGATCCATGATGTTTCTGGAGGTCATTTTAATATCTGTGTTACCTTCAGAGGCCTAGGTGTCTGCAATACCAGAGAAGACTTTTCTATAGCTCTGAGATAACTTATCAGACTGGTGGCCTGGCAGGGTAGATGGACCTCAAAGATGGGTTGATAATGAAGAACCACACCTAAACCAGTACTACAGTAGATACAAAAGTTATCTACATTTATTGTCCTCTATGGAAGCCTAAAACTCATATTACTACCCTAAAGATGAACTTGGAGTCAGCAGATACCTCTCTTTCTCTTTCCAGTGTAGCCATATTGAACAAACCTCCTTTCTCGTCTTTTCACTATGACTTGTCTCTTGGCCTGTTGAAGGCAGGTGACTGACCCCAGTTTTGTGGGGCCTCCAGAGGTCAGGCTTTCATACTAAAATCTTGAGGAACAGCTTTGGTGAGTTAGCCAGGAAAATAGACAACTTTTGGGTGTCAAGCCCCTCACAGCCAGTTGAATCCAAATGAAAGACTGAACAATCACATTGCAATTGATGGACTTTATTCTAGGGGCTTTTTGACCATCCCACTTTAACTGGCATGGGTACTTACAAGCACCATTGCAGTAGAACAGAAGACTGCTACACATACAGAAGAGTGGCTGTTGGTAAATTCTTCATGACTTTGTGTACCTTGAAATTTGTCTTTTCTTTTCTAGGCTCATTTGAGCTGTTCGAGTTCTTTACTAAGTTGGATTTCTGCCATTTGTCTGACAGGAAGTCTGAATTCCATGTCCTTTAGGGATCATCTGAACCTTTAAGGTTCTACTGTGACATTTGAGGGACTACTGCTTGTGTGACAAAACTTATCTTTGGAAACAATTGAGCAAATAATACTCTGGTAAACTACTTGGTGACTGCCATCTGTAGGTGACAGGAAAGCTTGATTTCTGCTAATAGTTAACAGGGAAGGGATGAAAGAACACATAGTGGGCTGTTGGGACAATCTTTACTACAATTTGTGTAACTCGGAAAAGTGTTAGTGAAGTATGTACTGTTCTGGTGCTTCCAAGGAGTATTCTAGCAGGAAAGAAATTACTTGAAAACTTACAATCTCTCTGATTATGCATACTTAATTAAAGAATTATGTAATCTTTTGTGTCTAAAATAGTGTAGGGAAAAGTTTAATTCACTCTCAGAATTCCTACAAATAATAGATTGATGTGTCTATGGCTTCTTCATCTTTTACATTTTTCTAAGCTTCTTGCTCACTAAAATTACTATTTTTGAAAGCATTGTTAGACTTTGCACATTATGAGTGCTTGGGGGATGAACTTTGGAATGTATTCACATGAAAAAGCTGTTGTCCTGCTTATCCCTATATACATATACCAGTTAGCTGAGTTTCAGACATTTAAGAGTTAATGTGTGGTAGCCATTAATCTCAGCAGACATAGGCAGGTCTCTGAGAATTTATGTTTAGCCTGGTCTATATAGGAAGCGCCAGGCCATCCAGAGCTACATAGATAGATTCTGTCTTTAAAAACAAAAACAAAAACAAAAACAAAGCAAAACAAAATCAAATAAAAGGACAACAAGAAAAGAGTTATCTCTAGGATGAAAGAAAAACTGATTATTCAAGGTCTTAAAATACAGATACAGAGATTAATTTTGAGCTTCATGGTGGACCTTGTGCATTCAAATATAAATACTGGAAACTGAGGTTAACAAGAAAAAAATCATTGCTAGAAGCAAGGGAACACAAAATGATTTGCAACACAGATCTAAAATAAAAACAGAGGGTCATAATTTGTTACCAGTACAGCTGGAGTTTAATAATGTTTCCAAGAACTGATAAACCTATCCTGCCATATAAACTTAAGCACTCTTAACTTCTTGAAATGTATTTGGGTACCTATTAATGTTTCATAAATCATTAAAATACTTTGAGTACAGCATTAAAGGATATCTGATCTCCTATAGATAGCCTTTCAGAAAGACAATGGTCATCTAAAATGCTCTACTGAGGCACAATCTACTTCTGGTAAAACAGCATTCATTGAATTGTAAAATAAATTTTTGTTATGTTACAAAATTTATTATTGGCTATATAGATTTTAACAAAGATTTTCCTCCAAAACAGCTCTAGAAATATATTAAGCATATTCATTTTTAATAATAAAGAGTAACAGAAATAAGAGGATAAAGGTGTTTTGTGTTAATCAAAATGCTACAACTAAAATTATTTTATTAGATTACTGATATGCTTTTTTCCAGGAATACTTTTTTTAAGTTCTCTGAAAGGTTTGTACAGTGGGTTTTATTCATATGAACGCTCTATCCCTTCAACTCTTTCCAGATCCACTCTCTTAACATTCATACCCCAGCTTTGTAGCTTCCTCAATCACTCCCCCAACAAAGCCCAACTTGTGCTAACTAAATATTCATGCACATATAGCCTTCCACTTGAGGATGGGTGACTTCACAGGTGCTACGTTCTTAGAGAAAACACCCTTCCTTTCTTAGTAGCTAACAATTGCTGATCACTTCTAGACTAGAGGCTGGAATACCCTGCCCAGTCACCCTCTTCATACTGGAATTTGGTCTAGCTTAGGCTTGCACAGGTCTCCCACATACTATCACAACTACTGTAAGTTCATATGGGAATTTGCCCTACTATGTGCAGAAGACCCTGTTCCCTTGTAGTCATCTATCAACTCTGACTCTTACACACTTTCCACCCCTTCTTCGATGATGACCCCCGGGGCTTTAAAGAAGGGAGGTGCATCAAATTTATGTACCCTTTAGGGCTTTGCCAATACTCATATATACAATTGCTTTAATGAATTTTTTTATTATGACTATGTTGTATATAAAATGATGAGTTTAGGGGTCAATGAGATAGCTCACAAGGTAAAAGGTCCTTGTTCTTAGACATAGAAGCCTGAATTCAGTCCTCAGAGCTCACATGATGGATAAGAAACTTTTCCCCAAAGAAGTTTCACCACTGCTCTGACCTGCACATGCGTGCGCGCACGCGTGCGCGCATACACACACACACACACACACACACAAAATATTATTTTTAAAATATGAATAAATATTTTTTTAAAGATCTTCTGTCAAATTTCCTTGTCATAATGAGAATTACAGGAGCAATGTCTCCTAATGACAATAACATTAGGATTCGAGTGACCTATTTATTATATTACTCCAAGTAGAAAAGATAAAGGGAACATGCTATGGAGTTTTACCCAAAACACAAATTATTAGTTGTACCTTGTACTTAAAAGATAACTAAATTCTTAAGATGAACTTTTGTTAAATCCTCAAGAATTTCTTTTCCTCAGAAAAATGTGAAATTGCTTCTTTTGCTAGGTAAATTTAAAATGTAAACATAAAGGATCAGTTTTCATGGCTGGCCTATATAAAGAGACACTTTAATCAATGGTGAGATGGGTTAATTTTTCTATGAGAATGAGAAAGTTTTCATTCAACATCAATCTATTTCTAATTATATGATATATTTTGTTATAATTGTTATAAAATTACATACATTAATATCTAATATGGTACATATACATATAATAAAATTATCAAGCTAAAACTATTGTTCACAAAAAGTCAAGATTATATTTAGAGCCTTTGGGTTCATTAGATATTTATGCTTGTAGGAGAAAATTTTCTTATAGGCTATGAAGTATGCCGCAATTAAAAATACTGATAAATGCTAACATATGCAAGAGTAAAATGGCATTCAAATTTTTTATCTTTATTTTTTTCTTACTTTTCAGATGCTCCATTTTAATGAATGAATACACAATGATTATATCCTTAAGTGACATTCATAATTTGTCTGGAGCATAGGTATAAATTTATATAAGGCTTACAAAATTCCGTCTTATAAGAAAAGATATATAGGTAATTAGTTTGACTATAACAAAATGTTGTTTGTAAGGTTATTTCTTATGTTTATATTCAAAGCAATTATACTTTATTAGAATGTTGGCCAGCTCTTAGTAAAACTTTAAGAAAAAACAGAATTGAATATTTGATGTTTCCTGATTGGTTTGGGGTTTTTGTTTGTTTGTTTGTTTTGGCAGCTTTTAACAGTATCAGGGTTCATGGAAGTTTTTGTTTAGACTGAAATCTTTTAATGACTATGTGATAGATATGGTTAAATAGCATGATCCCCTGAGTGAGAAACATTTATAGAAGAGGTAATAAGTCTATTTATGGTCATTGATACTACTTTCAAAAGATTTTGTAACAAAAATGTTTCAAAAGTGAGTTTAGGAGATTTATTTCTATGATCAAAATGTATTGCACCAAAGTAAAACAAAGGCCAACTCTCTGTGTCTGAAGTAGCAATGCTTTATTTAAAAGGTTTCTCTTTCACATTTTATTTTGTCATTGTTTATTTTATCTTATTTTGTGTCTATGAGTGTCTTGTCTTCAAGTATGTATGTATGTGTACCACAAGCATGCCAGGTGCTTGTAGAGGCCAGAAAAAGGTATCCAGTCCTCTGGAACTGGAGGTACAGATGGCTGCGAGCTGCCTTGTGGGTATGTCACCTAATACTCATCATTTTTCATGAGTTTTAAGCTCTGAATTGATGATGAGCACAGTTTGCCTGGACTAATGCCTCCCCCCTGAGTGAGCATGAAGGTCCATGGCAAATGCACACATGGAAATCCCACCGCCTCCCACACAGACACCTTTCTTGTGATGTAGATAGTGTGCCAAGCATTGACTCTCAGAGGTGACCAAGAGCAAAAGGCAGTCCTAAATGTCCTTCACTTCCCATTTTTTTCCACATATGCACTATGACTTGCCTCTGCCAACTCTCTTATGTATTTTGCATCAAAGATTCTCCAAAAAGCTTGTGTAAAGTCTTCAGCATTTTCTTTGCAGCTCAGAGAAAGGAGGCAAAGGACCTATGGCCCTGGCCAGAGGCCTCAGCAGGGTGCCACACTGGTCAGAGGATGACAGATGTTACCTCTCCCCTTGTGTGCTAGGGAGGCTGCTTTGGCCTGTTTCTGCCAAGTTAGCAAAACAGGGGGAGCTGCCAAGACAAACAACTGAGGTATGAGAGTTAACAGCTCGAGTGCACTGCGGTGTGAAGCAAACCCATGAAACGAGACATCAAGGATGCTGCTTGGAATAGCTTGAATGTCGAACATTCTTTCCCAGTGGAAGGACAGAGGGAGGGCTGCACAGAGAAGTGTGGGAGAGGGGGTCCTAGACTGGACAGGGAAAGGACCTAAGGTGTCCCTTGGGAGAGTCAGGAGACAGTGTCCATTTCTTATTAGGCTCAATACTCCCTGCCATCCCCATCAAAAACAACATGGCTATTAAAATGTCCTATCAAAAGAGCCCTTGTAGCTTATAATCACTTTCATCTGGCTTAGGAAAATGCAAGCATAAAATGTGTGTCTGGCAGCTGCTGGGGCCAGAGGCAGGTTTATGTTAGGCAGGGCTGAGGACTTTGGAGCGACTGACAGGCTAGGCAGACGATGGTTTATGGTCTTTAATGCCTGTGCTGACATAGAGGATCGGTACAAGATTTATTTTATGCTTGGGCCATCACAGAACACTGACAAGCAGTCATTACAAGCCAGATGACAACCAGGATGCAGTAATCACTTGACAGAATATTTATTTGGTTTTTAAAGTTTTTAGATGAATCTGGTTTTCAGAGAGTGAGAGACCACTAGCAAGTCAGACTGTGCCATTATTACATCCAAACCATTATACATTCTCTAGCCAATTATGTAATCCTATATGGAAAACATAACCAGAAGTAGGAAAAGCCCCAAGACCCGAGGGCTTGTTATTATGGGTCTCACCACCATAACTTCATTTGTGGTTACTACACACCCTAAATATTATTAATGGGCCAAGAGAACCCAATACTTGTAAAGTCTGGTCAGTATCATTAAATCTATGGCCCACTGTGACAGTGAGTTTGATGGAGTGGCAATATGTATTAGATTACTTTTCTTCTGACTCATTCTGCTACATTTCAGGTGATAAAGTAGGGGAAATCAAGCTGGACAGTTTTATTAAGTCCATTGTCAGCCTCAAGATTTCAATTCAGTTTCTGCAGACACATCTCTTTTCACATGAAGCCACCCAAAATGCTAAACATTTCTGCCTAACACATGACATTTTTAAAGCTTCTTGCTTCATTCAGATAAATAAAGGAGATCAGACACAACTGACTGGTATGCCACTATTATAAAATACGACCTACTGCTTCCTGGGTAATCTTTGGTTTAGTCCAAAGCAGTTAACTATCTTGTTTTTCTTTCTTTTCTGTGCAAGTGTATTTCAGTAATCATTTTTCTCTCCAGGAAAACCCATCATTTTTCCAAGAGCACCAGAAACAAGGCTTGTCTGATTTATTCCTCTCCACCCTCACGATGGCTGCCATGAATCTCTCTACCCCCACCCCACCTCACCCACAGTTCCGTGCCTAACTTGTCGGCTGGGTGCCTTCAAGACTCTAGACGACGTCAAAGCCTGGTTTCTGTCTCTTCAGGCATGTCCACGGTGTGAAAATTCACTGAGCTGTTTGCTTATGTGGGCATATTTCTGAGTGTAATTCATATCCCAAGAGAATAATTTGTGTTTTCCATGTACGTGAACCATAACCGTGGAAGTACCTTTACCATCTCTTCCTCATTTTTAAGACCAATATTAGGCAAGCAAATGTCAGGTCCTGCAATGCTCCCTGGGATGTTGGTTCTGCGGGTGCAGCTTGTTATATTGAAAAGAAAGGGTGAGAGGGAGAGCCATGGGTTGCCCATCTCCCATACTTCTTTGCTGTTTCCAGATCATGTCTCTATATCACATATCAGCTCTTGAAGCTGGGGGTGTGTCTCAGTGGTATAGCACCTGTATAGCATGTGTGAAGCCCCAAGTTTGGGTTCTTCAATCTCTGGAAACACACACCATGCACGCATGCATGCATTCACGCACACACGTGACACACACACCACATCCACTTAACTTGCTGACTCTCCCCTGATCTCCTTTTTGCCCACTCTCTGTTCACAAACTTTTGCCTACTTTAAATTTGTTGCACTTGTGCATAACAAACTTCAAAGGAAAATAAATTGTATGGCTATAAGGTTTTCTTTTGGGTTAGTCTTCCCAAGGAACTAATTCTGTTGTTCTGTTTTTGAGTTTGGGTTGTTTGGAATTTTTGAGGCAAGGTCACTAAAACTTATTATGTAGATCAGGCTGGCTGCAAACTCATAGAGATCCCCCTGCCTCTGCCTCCAAATTGCTGGGATTAAACCTTATGCTACCTCACCCAGCCTTTATTCTGTTTCTTCATTTTGTTGAACATCCTTTTGTGGTGTCAATAAACAAGAGAATTTTTTCCCATTTTCTTTATTTTATGTTGTGTTTTGTTTTTCTGAGGCATTATCTTACTATACCCACAGCTGGCCTTGAACTAGTGACCCTTAAGCCTTGGCCTTTCAAATTATGGGATTACAGGTGTGTGCCATCATGTACTTAACAAAACCTCTCCTAAGATGGCAACTAAAGCTAAAGAGTTTGGTAAACTCAGTCCCATCTTGGTCTTCAGTCAAAGTCATGAGCCTCTTGAGCCAGGTTTTACCCATGCTCTCAGGCCCAGGTTTCTAGGCTAGCAGGCTGAGCAAACTTCTGCCCTCATTCTCCCCACCTGTGGCCTCACCTGTGGCCTCACTGGGGCCTCACCTGTGGGCTACCTCCATTCTCTGCTAGATTTGGTATGAAAGATGAAGTTAGGCTATTTATTCTCAGCTCCCTTCTTGAGAGGTGTTTGATAGGTTTCCATGGCTTGGATGTGGTTTCTCTTCTGAGTGTTCATGATTGCAAGCTTGGTCCTCAGGCTGGTGCTATTGGCATAGAACCATTAAAAGGTTCAACCCATAAGCTTTGGAGCAGCCATCTTTGGATGGGCTTAAAATAGATCCCATAAGACTCATGACTTTTTAGGGCAAATTATTATAAGAGAAAGCACAACTTCTGAATCACTCTCTTACTCTCTGTGTGGTGTTTCCTCTCATACCAGCCCCTGGCAGGATGCTACCCTCTGTAGCTAGGAACTTGCCAGAGACTTAATCAATAAGGCGGTCCAATATTCAGCTTTCATCTTCAAAACTGTGACCTTAATAAACCTCTTTCTTACCTTTAAAAAAATGAGCCTGCTGCAGGTATTTCATTATAGTAACAAAATTTGGTCTGGGCCCCTTGAACTAAGATGACAGTTCTTCTCAAGGTGACCACTAGTTTGAGCCATCATGCTCTTGGAACAGTGGATCAGTCTCTCTCTACTCCTTCCCTTTCCAGCCCAAGCTTCTCATGTTTCCCATGTTCTCTGTGCTCCCCATGCTCTCTGTGCTCTCCATGATCCCTGTGCTCCCCATGCTTTCTATGCTCCCTGTGCTCTCCATAATCCCTGTGCTCCCCGTGCTCTCTGTGCTCCCCATGCTCTCTGTGCTCTCCATGATCCCTGTGCTCCCCATGCTTTCTATGCTCCCTGTGCTCGCCATAATCCCTGTGCTCCCCGTGCTCTCTGTGCTCCCCATGCTCTCTGTGCTCTCTATGATCCCTGTGCTCCCCGTGCTTTCTATACTCCCTGTGCTCTCTGTGCTCCCCATGATCTCCGTGCTCCCTTCTGACCACTATTTGGGGATAGACTAGAATTTGAAAAATGGAATTAGACTTTAAGGGGAGGAGAAAAGAAACACAAAGCAAAGCTGGATTTCTACTTTGGGGAATGAGTTGGAAAACAATTGTAGAAAAAAAAATAGATTAATCTAGCCTTTAAAACTGTCTGTTCTTTGTAGTGTCCTGCTGGGGTAAGAAGTGGGTGTGTGGTATTCTTTCAGAATGAGCTGCCTTTTGCTTTCATCATCTGCCAGGAAGGAAAACAACGACACATTCGTTCTTATTGGAATGGGTGTATAGGGAAATGTTATTGGATACAGAAAGATAAATTTAAAACAACTGTAGAACACCCCTCACCCCACCCCCTCCCACACTAGTTTCAGCAAGATAATTAAATGCTACTGGAATCCAACTAGTATGGAGACTCTGCATTTGGTTCTACAGCATATATCTATGCTGTAACTAATAAGGTCCCTTCACTTATTCACAGCTCTAAACCTTTGTGTTAATTTCCATGGGCTACAGTATCAGATTATCTCAAACTGGGTGGTTTCAAAGACTAGCCATTTATTCTCTCGCCATTCTTTTAACCATAAGTCTGAATCCAGGTGGTGAGTGGATTGGTCCCTTTAGGAGCATCCAGTAATGATCAGTTCTGTGGCCTTTGCCCAACTTCTTGCAGTTACTTGCAATTCCTGACTATCCTTGGCTAGTAGGAAAGTCATACTAATGTCACCCCTTCTTCCCATGATGCTCTGCCTGTGTGTGCACCTGTGTCCAAGTTACCCTCCACTTTTTATTTTATTTTATTTTATTTCATTTATTTTTATTGAATATTCTTTACATTTACATTTCAGATGTTCTCCCTTTACCCCAGTCCAATCCCCCTCCCCTCCCATTGCCTCCATGAAGGTGCTCCCTTTCCCAACATCCCTCTCCCACCTCAGCGCCTTGGCATTCCCCTACACCTAGAAAATGAGCCTTCACTGAGTCCTCTCCTCTCATTGATACCAGAGAATGCCATCCTCTGCTGCATGTAGAGACCTGGGGCATGGGTCTCTACATATGATCTCATTGGTTGGTGTTTTAATCCCTGGGAGCTGTGATGGTTTTGGTTAGTTGATAATTTTGTTCTTCCCATGGGGTTGCAGAACCTTTCAGCTCCTTCAGTCCTTTCTCTAGTTCCTTCATTGGGATCCCCGTGTTCAGTCAAACGTGACCTCACCTTGACTTAATTGCCTTGCAAAAGACCTTGTTTCCAAATAAAGTTATATCCATGAGTGTTTGGTGGACGTGAATTTGTAGAAGGTATTTTCATGTTAATATAACTCTTATATAATTCCCTCTCCCAAGCAAATGTTCCTTGCACATAGATATTCAGCAACATCACTCTTACTGTTGAAATGGGAATCCAGGTGAATGCAATGAGACTTGAATAGGAACCAGAAGGTAAGTTGGGAGTAGAAGAGAGGACTTTTGACCTTTGGTGATACATGGAGCCCTACTGTTGCTACTCAGGAGACAGGAGATGAGGAATGGGAGATGAGGGGAGGGAATGAATACAAAGGCCAGCTCCAGGAAACACTGGTTAAGGTATGAAACCCATATTTTCTCACTATATCTAGGGAGAAACAGGGTCATCTCACTTTTTAGTGACTAATCAACACTTGCTAATGACTCAGTTTCAGACACAACCCAAGAGAGTAGAACATCTATGAAGACACAGTCTTCTCTGTAGAGATTGTGTATGTTTTCATGCTCTCTGGAAGTTTCTCTCTTTTTATCAGAATATCTGTATATGCTGTATACATGGAAATCGCCTGCAGACCTGGAATGGACCATCTAACTTAGGATCATCAACTGCCTTCACTTAGCTTCTGTCAAGTATCACTGTAATCTAGAATGACAGAGCCGCAAGGCCTGGTGAAGTCATGTAACCCTTTGGTTCACAGTAAATCAAATGAAACTTGAAAGTTAGACAAGTGTTGAGTACAATAAGGAAACGATTAAACTCAATGGATTTGTGTACATTATTATTCTACTAAAAGGGTGCTGTTCATTAGTATGGCTTGTGCTCACTATACATGAGGTTCAAATATCTACTCCTAGAACAAAGAAAATAAAAATCAAGAACAACCAAAAACAAAAGAAAAGAAAACAAAGACAGCTTAGATTTCTGACTCAACTACCCCCAACCAAAAGCTTAACATATACACTCAGAAATGCCCAAATTCATGCTATGATTTGGAGTACTATACTTTAATATTTAGTTATGAGTAGGAACTTCAAAATTCTGTAAGTAATTGATTAACTCTGATGAATATCTCAGATGAATAAATATATATTTTTTTAAAAATTAAAATCTACAGTCCCAAGTCAATTCAGAACAGGACATAATTTCCTTAAGGGATATTTTATAACATATGAGATGAAGCCAGGGTAGCCCCTAACACCAGGTTTGTTTCTGCAAGTACTGTATATAGACCAGTGTACTGGCTGGTTTTGAGTCAACTTGACACAAACTCGAGTTGTCACAAAGAAAGAAGCCTCAGTTGAAAAAATGCCTCCATGAGATTCAGCTGTAAGGCATTTTCTAGTGATCAAGGGGAGAAGTGCCATCCCTGGGCTGGTAGATCAGGGTTCTATAAGAAAGCAAGCTGAGCAAGCCAGTGGAAGCAAACCAGTAAGCAATATCCCTCCATGGCCTCTGCATCTGCTCCTGCTTCCTGATCTGCTTGAGTTCCAGTCCTGACTTCTTTCAGTGATAAACAGCAATGTGGAAGTGTGAGCTGAATAAACCCTTTGCTCCTCAACTTGCTTCTTGGTCATGGTGTTTTGTGCAGGAATAGAAACCCTGACTAAGACAACCAGAAAAGAATTATTTAGTGTAGTATAGCCTGAAGCCATGCTGAACCCCCAGACTTGCTGGCTCTTCTGTCCCTAACATGTTGCTTTCAGCCTTGGGTGTTCTTGGTTCAAAGTCCATGCCAAATACATTGGCATCTAAGGGAAGATCACAGAAACATTCAGAAAGTAAAAACTGAGAAAAAAAAAAAAATCCAGGTCATCAGATTGTTGGGGGGGGGGGATTTATCTGTCACTAATTTTGTGGTGACATGACAGCTGACCCACAGGGATCTCCTCATATAAGTCTGTAACTGGGAAAGGGGATGTCATTGTAGAACTTTCTGAGAGCAAACAGTAGACTATGTCTGCAGTTTGCTACCCTGTTGCAAGTCTTTAAACACCATTTCTGGGTGTGGATATAGGGACTTTTCCCCCCTAAGTCCTAGATTCTCCTCAACACAGAGGTACATTATCATGAGACACTTGTGGTCTCTCACCAGATGGAGATAACATGCATCCAGTACATCCACTGCAGTTCACTGATATAAGTTCATGGGGTGAGGGTTGGGTGAGGGGTCTACAGCTGGCTGGACAGTGGTTTGTAATTGGCCTTTTCTTTCTATTATATACACAATTCATTTCATGAGAATGATATTTAATTTCAATACAATGTCACTATTTCAAGCAGATATTCCCAACTTTGTGGTGGGTGATAAAAAAAAAACAGTGCAAAGTCCTGTATCATTATATTTATGTCATTAATGCACAATCAGTAATCACATATTTAATGCAGTCATAGAACCAGGCCCATCTACATTATGAACTTAATGAACTTCTGAGT